>NC_058080.1:582716117-583016117 GCF_014858855.1 Bufo gargarizans | reverse complement strand
TAAATTAGACACATTTTATAGAGGCAACAATTGGTGCCTCTTTGGAAGTCCTGAAGGCAGTAAATTCAATGTACACCTGCTATAAACCAATAAGTGCTTCAATATGCACTATTTGCTGTCTTTAATGATAGATCTGTCAGAAACTTACTGAGCCTCCCAATTTACCCCACCAATTGTCTTTACCACTTTTAAAAACCGGTGAGAAAAAAAAGGCATAGATTATAAAGGGGTTTTGCCATCTCAGAAAATGGGGGCATATCGCTAAGATATGCCCCCATTATCTGAGAGGTGCGGGTCCCACCTCTGGGACCCGCACCTACAATGAGGACTGAGTGGGGAAATGAACGGAGGGCACACTGCGCATGCGCAGCCGCACTCCATTCATTTCTATGGGGCCACCGAAAATAGCCGAGCGCTGGCTCGGCTATTTCTGTCTGCCCCATAGAAATAAGTGAGAGCAGGGGCCACGCGTGCACTCCTATTCACTTGTATAGGAGCAGTGCTTGGTGAATGGACCCCGGGTCCTCCAGCCACAACTCTCCCCGCGCCGTTCTGCTTGTAGGTGCGGGTCCCAGAGGTGGGGCCCACACCTATCAGACAATGGGAGCATATCCATAACCATTGTATGTGAATACCCCTTTAATGCAAATATGGTGTTTGCCAAAATTTGTAATACTATAGCTTGCACAAGATCATTAACATAGTACATAAGGCCGAAAAAAGACCTCTGTCCATCCAGTTCTGTCTGTTATCCTGCAAGTTGATCCAGAGGAAGTAAAAAAAAAAAAAAACTGAGATAGAAGACAATTTTCCCCACTTAAGGGGAAAAAAATTCCTTCCCGACTCCAATCAGGCGATCAGTATAACTCCATGGTAGGGATGGACGAACATCTGCCGGGACGGTTCGCGAACGCAGTCAAATGTTCGCAAACCGCAAGTTTGCGTCTGGTCCCATTCATTTTAATGGCAGGTGAACCTGAAAAACCTTCGGCTCATATTTGCAGCCAAGAAATAATTACTAGAAGTGCACAAATAGTCCCACAGCATGGACAGTGACATACCAGATCTATTATTCGAATTTGCGATCTCCATTTATTTTTTTCAATGCGAAATATCAGCAATATAATTTTTGCATGCGCACACCAGTTATAATTATTTTTTCTAATACCGTTTGTCACTGTGTGTAGCAGAGGGAACGCAGCAAAACCAGCAAACAAATGCTGCAGTACCCAAATGCACTATATAGAAAGCATTTTATTGGTATATAACACCCCGCTTCTATCAGTTTTTTGGGGGGTGACTGGTATATCACACCAGTTATAATTATTATTATGTATAGTATAATTGCAAATTATAAAATACACCATACAGAAGAGCCATTGTAAATGTACTAATAAAAGTTATCTAAGTAGGCAGTCCATGTATAGTAAATTGATAATTCCTACAGGACAAAGGGCAAAATAACTATTAATATGCCGGCGTTTTCATTCATTGTACAAATGTAAGAGGAAGAAGCCATGGATTGTTATCAGAAGATTGCATCTGTTACACATATCAGCAGATGGTCTCTGCTTAACTGACATTTAATTATTATTAGTATGGATGGTCAGGATTATGAGGAATGGTCATAGTTTAGTTGCTTTTTTCAAGGCAGGATTTGTGGCGACTTAAGGGTTTAAGCTAATTTACAGCATGTGGCCACTAAATTTAGCTAAATGTTTCATGGAGTATTTATAGAGGCTCGTAATACATGCAGAAGAATTGTAGCACAGAAACTCTAATTTCAGGAAACATTGAGGCAGCATATTTCTCTCTGTTTCTAGAATATATGTGCACACAACCGTATTTTGTTTCCACATCCGATATGCATTTTTTGCAGCTAGAATATGAACCCATTCATTTGTATTTAATGTCTGCATCCATTATGTCCATTCCACAAATTATAGAACATGTCTTATTATTTTCCATATTGTGGAAATAGTCATTCCTAGTGATGGTAGTGCGAAATTCCAGATTGCACACGAAAGGTATCAGTATTTTGTGGTTCTGTGATTTGCACACTTTAGTATGGTCCCGGTTGGGTGCATGAGGGCTAATACAGCTCTTCATTATAAGATCGGAGACACATGGAGTTACAGTCAATGCCTATGGAAGACTATGAGCTTCACTTTATAAATCTGTACAATACCCAACTGTATTGTATCTAGGAAAAAAAAAACTTTTGTAGCATTCCTCACTGCACGCCACATTAAGGTAGCACTGAATACAAAAGAGTAGACAAACAAATACTTTTTGTTGCCTTCCTTCTGCATAGGTTCAACTCCTGGTTTGGACTACAAAACAAAACATGCACCATGTGAACAAGGTTTTAAGAAAATAAGGCCACTATTACTTCAATTTCTGAAAGCACCACTACATATGATTCTTTGTGAAAATGGCCTGGACTTATCCGATTTTTTTACTTATAATCTGTAAAATGTCAAATTTAAGCCATAACATGGCAACCACTTTATGTCCATAATACCTAGACCTTCTTTTGTTCTATTGAACCAGATGATCACATCTTTTTTTTCTGTCTGATTTGCATGGATTCAAACAGAATTTTATTTTTTTTCAAACAGAAACAACTCTGTATAGTTCCATATTTACATTAGGAGTCCAATTAAAGGGTCTTTCCCACAATGAACACTTAGGCCCCTTTCACACGGGCGATTTTTCCGTGCGGATGCGAAGCGTGAAGTGAACGCGTGGCACCCGCACTGAATCCTGACCCATTCATTTCTATGGGGCTGTGCACATGAGCGGTGATTTTCACGCATCACTTGTGCGTTGAGTAAAAATCGCAGCATGCTCTATATTGTGCGTTTTTCACGCAACGCAGGCCCCATAGAAGTGAATGGGGCTGGCAGAAAAACGCAGTAAATCCGGATACCATGCGTTGCGTCGCGTTTTTCACGCTTGTAACTAAGCAACACTTCAGAATTTAAAGACAGGAAGTAGGTGTTTTTTAGCATCTGTCTGCGTCTATCTGCGTCAGTTTGGTGTCTGAGAAGAGGGAGAAAGTTTGCTGCCAAACTTTTCCAGCCCTTGCGGAGTGAAAAAATGCCCAAATCACCACACGTCATTGACGTTGAAAAACTGATTGTCCTGGTGCAGGAGAGGCCCTGCATCTGGGATCTTCGGGCTGTGGAGTACCAGGACCGCTACAAAAAGGATGCTGCCTGGATGGAAATTACCCAGGAACTTTTTGCCCCAATCTGGGAGAAGACACAAGGCCCAAGTAGAAGGAATTTAAGTAAGTACACAATGTATACCATGTTTGAGCCTTTCCGTACTCCCTAGTATATAGACGTAGTTATACGTTATTGTTCCTAGTATATAGGCGTAGTTATACGTTAGTGTTCCTAGTATATAGACGTTAATTGACAATTTTTTATGAATAGATGTAGATATTGATACCTGTTCCTTTCATGTCTTTGTATTACCAGTTGAGGAGGTCAAGAATCGTTGGCGGAGCTGTAGGGACCAGTTCCGCAAAGAGATGAAACATCGTGGGTGGAGCGGGTCTGGTCCCCCCAAGAAAAGGCCCTATTTTTTCAGGGAGCAGCTGATGTTCCTGCGCGATGTTATGGAGCTGCGTCCGTAAGTTCATTTTATAGTCATACTGAAATGGTCATCTGAGTAGTATTTATGGTATAGACATATAGGTTACAGATATAGCAGGGTAATACACATGCTTTATGTGACATGTGATGCTAACTAAATGCTAATAAATGCATTATGCAATAGATTTTCGCGGCATTTTGCTTAAAGGTAACATGATTATTATAGACATTCAAGTTAAAGAGTGTGTGTGTTATTCCTGCTACATCTGTACTTATAATGTAACTAAAGTATTGAAATTTCAACATATGTTTATGCATTTTCTACTGTTTTTAGAACTGAAGACAACCTAGAGGAGGAAGCTGATGAGTCGGGCCCGCACCAATCAGGTGCATGTGAGGAGGACACCACATCAGCCCAGCCTGAAAGTGGAGCTGGACCAAGCACAGCACCATCAAGGCCTCCTGCAGCATCTGGTGGCGAGTCCCCCACCTCCCCTCTGGCTTTACCCAGCAGGGCCAGACGACGGGCAATGCCTCCTGCCGAGTCTAACATCAATTTGCAAGTTCTAGATTATTTATCTAGAGCACGGCAGGAGGATCATCACGACATGTTTGCCCGTAGTCTGGCCCATTTTATGCGTCAGCTACCTCCAGAACGACTACTGCGAACCAGAACTGCATTAGAAATAGTTCTGGAGGTAGCTAATCGCCCCCAAGAGCCGACAGAAATGTTTGACGCGCTGTAAAGCCTGCGCTGTCATGGCAACATATTTAGCCCCCACCACCCCGCAGGTAGTCAGCCCTCACAGGGCCCCCAACAATTTCAGCCCCAAAGGGATCCCTATGGCCCACCAATTGCCCCATATGTGCCACAGTTTCAGGGGGAACCCTGTTACAGTCAGCAGGGCCCATCGTCCAGCCAACCTGGCCCAAGCCAGTACTCTGGACCACCTTCCCAGACACAATTTCATGGACCCCAATATCAGGGCCCATCATCCAGCCAACCTGGCCCAAGCCAATACTCTGGGCCCCCTTCCCAGACGCAATTAACTGGACCCCAATATCAGGGCCCATCGTCCACTCAACCTGGGCCTAGTCACTACTCCGGGCCTCATTCACAGCACCAAATTTCTGCCCCTCATTATCAGAGAGCCTCGTCGCCATCAAGACGTTATGTCAATTTATAATTTATATTTGTTCCCGGTTTATTTTTTTGGGAAAAGCCAGAGTATACTGGAATATAGTGTGCAATAAAACACGTTTATTTTTCAAGTTTATAATTGTTAACTTTGGTGTTTATTTGGCACAAACACACACAATACAATATAGATTTATGATTTGTGGAAAACATCATTAGCCACAAAAGATCCATACATTTTAAAGTTTTTATTCACAATCTGTAAACACGCATTCATGTATTGGATTTTTGGCCTATAATTGAAGAACTTTGGAGGGTGCGCACGGAGCTCAGCATACAAGCCAAAAAAGAGTCCTTTGCTGGCCCGCTGCGAAAGTATAGGATGCACCCACATACGCTTCTTCCGCGGCTCCTCCTCAATCATTTCTGGCTGCTCCCCAAAACAACGGGACACCAGCCAGTGCAAAAACACATGGTCAGTTGATGACAGGGTGAAAGTGGACATCCTGCAAAGGATAATCCAATAACAAAGACACACGTCAACCACACAAAAACCACTCCACCACAAAAAAATGGAGCTGTCCAAGAAAATACTGCATGCTGGGGCTATTTATATTGTCTTTGCATTACAGATGAATCTAGTGGATGGATCAGTTTTTTTTCACGCGCGTGAAAAAACGCATGCCACACGCGTGTGAAACGCGACGCAATCGCATAGTAAAATTACAGCACTCGCTAGAAAAATCGCAAGCTTTTCACTGAACGCATCCGGCCAAAAAACATGACGCCCGTGTGAAAGAGGCCTTACAGTATCCCTATCCGCTACATAGGGGATAAGTATCTGATTGGATCCAATGACTTGGACGTGCAGCAATAATGAGAATGGAGTTCACTGTGAGAATGGACCAGTTGTGCGCATGCATGACCATGGTTCTTTTCATTTCTATGGGATTGACAGAGATAATGCTTGGGTCTATATGTATCCCTATCATTCCCATAGAAGTGGCAGTGGTCACACATATTCTAGTGATTGCTGTGAATTCCAGTGGTCACACCACAGCAATCAGACACTTACCAGATATCCTGATGGATAGGCGATAAGTAGTCTTTGTGGGAACACTGTTGGATTCCCTACAAAATAGAGCAGCAATATTGCCTTATAATTAGGCTAGATTTTTTTTTTGTCATTTTAATTGTTTTTACTTTTTTTCTTTTCTCTTCTTTCTGATATCTTCCATACATGTATGACAGAAGTCAGGTCCTTAATGATGGTGCCAACTCAGGAGCTGAGCGAGCACTATAGCCATCAGATGCCTGCTGTTTTACACAGCTGACACCCACTGCCAGTGTCTGTGATCAGAGACAATGCTCAATTGTGCCTACAGCATCAGAGGGGTCATCTTGCTCCTGGTAACCAAAAAAGCCCTTCCATGGAAGGATTGCAGAAGTCATTTGGTTGCTCTGGCAGCCGGGAACCTTGTGAAGGCTCTCAGCCCTGCCATAGTTAAGTTGCTGTTGAGCCCTGTCTCAGGCAGGGCTCAATAAAAACACAGCAATGTCCTTATAGACTGCACTGGTAAACCACTGCAGTCTATGGTACCAGTGATCTCATGATTGTATGTTCAAGGAGGAGAAAAAATAAAGTATTCAACAAAAAGAGAAAAGCATGAAAATAATGTAAAACCATTTTTAAAAATATAACAAAAAACTAAACTAATTAGCATTTCAAAACAACCTCCTCTCCTTATTTTGCATTTAGAATAAACAACCTAAATATCACTGGTACTGCAGGTTCAGAAAAGGCATGAGTTATTAAAATATAAATGTATTTATCCCCTACTGTGAAGGCTGTAACAAAAAATAAAAATAAATGAAACAATGAAAATCTACCGAGATCCATAGTCGGGAATATGAAAAAAGGTATGGGTGTCGGAATAGGGTAATGTAATGAAAAAAAAATGTAAATAGTTTTTAAAGTATTAAAACAAAACAAATGCAGTGACCGATTGGTTCACTGTTAAATGGGGATATTATGTCCCGCAGGCTGTGTATTGGAGAAGTAGTTAATCCCTGGCCCTAGACTCAGTTGCTAGAGTTTTCTGGCCCCACCCCTCTGATCTGGAAGCACAGTATAGTTTGGGTTATGCAGCTACCAGTTGCTGTGCAACCAGCTGCCAAAATGTGAGCAGCTAAAGTGCATAGCTGCCCACTGCAAGCAAAGAGGTACCAGAAAAATTATTGGAAACTTGTCAGCCTTGCAGAACGTTGAAGGCCATTACAAAGGGACAGTGATAGAACAAAATGTCAGTAAAAGGTAACTCGTATTGAGGCTGTGGATGTCACTTCATTTGGTTGGGGAGAATCCTTAGGCATCCTGCCATACCACTGAGACAGACTGGCCATATGTTAAAGGTTATACCACATAGCCCTTGGCCAAATTGGAAAGTCTGGATTAGCTGGAAAGCGGCTCAGAGATGTACTTATTTTATGACCTGTATACCCATATAGACTCTCGGAAGAACTTTTTAATTAATCTGAAAAGGCTAAGCTTACTCTACAAATGCCTGTGCATCATCTGCCTAAATTGCTTAAGTAAACTACAGCGGACTGGTTACCCCCAAATCCGTCCAACACCACTCTGCACTCCTCATCAGTTCATTCCAGTACACTGAAGAAGCCCTGCCTTGTAACCCTAAACCTACCTACACCAAGGACACTCCCCCTTACAGGCAGGTGCCCCCAAAGGAGTATGTCCTGGGGGAACGAAACGGTGTGACTCTTTCATCACTGTACCAAACAAAATGAAATTGCTTACAATGGGAAGGGGTTAAAGCTGATCTAAACTGATGGACTAATTGATAAATAAAATATCAGTTTGGATCACTTATTTAATGAGTAGTTTTGATCCAGTCTTTACAAGCCTTATGCATATAAAGTTGGTGAGTCTAATTCTGTGACTATTTTTCTCGTTTAAAGCATTAACATATTTGAATTGGTTCTATCTTATCCTCTTACACAGGAGAAACTAAACCTTCTGCCACATCCCCAGGAGGAACATAAAGTGCTGTTTTTCACGTTTGCAGTGAAGGTTTCCCCTCTGGGTTGCACCTTGTGTGTCCTAATTTCCCTAATTAATTCAACTGATAAACCTGAAATAGTGGTGGAAGTCCTTAGGGAAATACTATTTCATGTGATACACACAGCCAGAGCAACAGACATTTTTTTACACCTGCGATTCACGACCTGCACTTATTTTGCTATTTCTTGGTATGCTTGCTTGCACATGGCATAATTGCTTTGCCCGTTATTTTATGGTGTCATCAAGAAAACTTCCTAGTTCGGGAAGGCTTTCATTGCCAACTCTCATTGCAGTTCATTCTCTGAATTTCTCCATATATTAGGCACTCCGGAAATCAGATAAGAGACCTAGCACAGTTAGCTCTTATTTTCCCCATGCCTCTTCCTTTGTTCTTTGCAGTGGTGAGCTGTCAGATATCATTGTTGTTTTCCTAGATTCTGAAGATGGATCCAATTTGCAGCTATAATGTCTGTGCCAAAGTGTCTGAAAAATAACTTTTAAATTGATAATGTCATGGGCACGGCATCCAGAATGCAGATGAGTTCAGAGACAGCAAGCCTGGAAATTTAGCTTGTGCGAACATCTTTGTGGTCAAGAACATAATTACATAGTTACCGGTACATAGTTAATATCGTGGAAAAAATACATAATTTCATCAAGTTTAACGAAAAGTTACGGCAGTTCAAAGTGGGCAAGTCCTCTCTATTTTGCTCAAATATCCCCAATGATCTGTTTAACATATTTTTTTTAATCATTTTTGACGTTATTTTTAATTTTCCATGTCACTTTTTATATTTAAAGGGCTTCTGTCACCCCACTAAAGTGATTATTTTTTTTTGGGCTAGCGAAATTAGTTATATTGCGATATATGACAATATAATTGTGTTACTTACTTTGATCCAGCAGTTTCTGCAAAAAACGAAGTTTTATAATATGTAAATTCGGTCTCTACCAGCAAGTAGGGCGGCTACTTGCTGGTAGCTGCTGCAGAAATCCGCCCCCTCGTCGTGTTGATTGACAGGGCCAGCCGGGATCTCCTCCTCCGGCCAGCCCTGTCGGCATTTCAAAAATCGCGCGCCTGTGTGGATTCGGCGCAGGCGCTCTGAGATGAGGAGGCTCGTCTCCTCAGAACTCCCTCAGTGCGCCTGCGCCGATGACATCACCGAAATAGAAGACGTCATCGGCGCAGGCGCACTGAGGGAGTGCTGAGGAGACGAGCCTCCTCATCTCAGAGCGCCTGCATCCACACAGGCGCGCGATTTTTGAAATACTGACAGGGCTGGCCGGAGGAGGAGATCCCGGCTGGCCCTGTCAATCAACACGACGAGGGGGCGGATTTCTGCAGCAGCTACCAGCAAGTAGCCGCCCTACTTGCTGGTAGAGACCGAATTTACATATATTAAAACTTCGTTTTTTGCAGAAACTGCTGGATCAAAGTAAGTAACACAATTATATTGTCATATATCACAATATAACTAATTTCACTAGCCCAAAAAAAAAAAAATCACTTTAGTGGGGTGACAGAAGCCCTTTAAACTAAAACCCAAATTCCAACAGTTTTCACACTGGCCACTAAGGCTACTTTCACACTGGCGTTTTGAATTCCATTTGTGAGATCCATTTCAGGGATCTCACAAACGGTTTAAAATGGATCAGTTCAGCCCCAATGCATTCTGAATGGATAAGGATCCGTTCAGAATGCATTAGTTTGGATCCGTTGCACCTCCATTCCGCTGTGGAGGCGGACACGAAAACGCTGCTTGCAGCATTTTGGTGTCCGCCTGGCGATGCGGAGCCAAACGGATCCGTCCTGACTTAAAATGTAAATCAATGGGGCGGATCTGTTTTCACTGACACAATATGGTGCAATTGAAAACTGATCCGTCCCCTATTGACTTTCAATGTAATTCAGAACGGATCCGTTTTGACTTAGACTTTTTTTAAAAAGAATAATGCAAACGGACCAGTTCTGAACGGATACAAGCGTTTGCATTATCGGTGCGGATCCGTCTGTGCAGATACCAGACGGATCCGCACCTAACACAGGTGTGAAAGTAGCATAAGCCTAATAATAGGCACCACTTCTTGGTCTGTACAGATCACTTTACTGCAGTTACCTGCTTATCTGTCATTCTTATCCTGCCTATACTGATATCACCTCTGTGTATAGATAAGACAGGATCCAGTTGTCACGATGCGGTGTGGGTGGTAAACTCCATACCGAACACAGGAGGGAAGGGAAGAGGTACTAGGCCTGGAAACTAGGGAATGGGGAAAGCTCATCACTTAGTGAATCCCTAAACTGAGCCCTAATAACTATCAATATAAACAGACATTGATGGAAGGAATGTTCATACGCAGGAACCTAGAGCCCAGTCTGACCCTAAAGTACCCTGGAAATAGTGTCAGGAGAAAAGATGACCTGTTACTTCCAAGTTGAAGGAACAGGAGACTCCCTCAGGCCTAATACCAAAAGATAGGGGAATACAACAAACTAGAAAAGACACTTAACTCCAAAGTAAGCGGACAAGCAGGAACTCAGAGGAGAAACACCAGCACTTCCACAACCAGAAAGGAGCTATCAACTGCATAGTAGAGATGTCGCGAACATAAAATTTTCCGTTCGCGAACGGCGAACGCGATTTTCCACAAATGTTCACGAACCGCCATTGACTTCAATAGGCAGGCGAATTTTAAAACCCACAGGGACTCTTTCTGGCCACAATAGTGATGGAAAAGTTGTTTAAAGGGCACTAACACCTGGACTATGGCATGCCAGAGGGGGATCCATGGAAAATTACGTAGTTGACGCAGAGTCGGGTTTTAATCCATAAAGGGCATAAATTACCTAACATTCCTAAATTGTTTGGAATAACGTGCTTTAAAACATCAGGTATGTGTCACCACCAGACATCTGAGAAGCTCTGACAGACGTCTAGAACCTCCTTGAGGTTCCTTTGTTTTGCTTTCATTTTCTCATCTCGTTAGCCTCTCTCAGCTGTCATGTAGTTGCACTGATTGCATCCCTTTAAATCCTTTTCCCATAGTGCATCACTTTGCGGTTTATACAACTTCCTGGAGTGTGTGCATGCTGTTCCTACTTCTGAGTCTTCTACAAGATAAGTTTTGTTCATTTATTTGTGTTTTTCTGTTTGCTGGATCCCAGGTGACCCTGACTCCCTCCGTATCTAGTGTAGGGAGCTGGTGGTCGTGTCCCCTCACTATTATAGGGTGTTCAGCTGTTATACAGTCGAGGTACGAGGATATACGATCATCTACCATTGGGATTTTCGCATAGGCTGAGCAGTAAGGGAGAGAACCAGGTCTGATGCAGGGCTCTCCCTTTTTGTTCCTTAGTTTTGGATCCAGTCAGTCGTATATTCATTTTGTGTTTTCTAGTTTCCTGCACACCTTCCGTGACAGTATGATGTTGTATCGATCAGGTAGTGTAAGGGTTACGCCCGCTTCACAGTGACAGACCAAACTCCCTGTTTAACGCACCGCAAACAGTCCATTTGCACAACCGCAAACTCCCCATTTGCACAAGGTTGGATACCAAGCTAGCCATGTCCCGTTCCTTGTCCTCACTGATAACATTGAAGGTCTCTTCCTCCACCCAGCCACGTACAACACCAAGGGTCCCCGAAAGGGGACAACAAGCCCCCTGGGACGCCTGCTGTGTTTGGTCTTCCACCTCTTCAAAGCCACCTTCCTCCTCTGACTCCTCTTCTTCAGACTCCTCTCTCTGCGTAGCCTCTCTCTGCGTTATTATAAGGTGTGTTAAGTAGTACTATTCCTATCAGTTTAACCCCTGTTACGTTCACTAGTATTATTATTATTATAAGGTGTGTTAAGTAGTACTATTCCTATCAGGGGACGTGTATGGAATAGATTTTAGACAACCGCAAAGAGTTGTCAATAGTTGACACACTCATGACATAAATTTTATTCCTCTATGCGTCAATCTCTGTGTAGTGATGACTGTGCTCGTGCGCACGTTTGGAATATTGCAGGCGATGTTTTTTTTTTCAAAGCCTATGGTCGTGCTGAGGTAGTTCAGTGACAGTTAAGTGACCCAGAAAACAATGATTCTGCAATGAGCCCATTGTTGGCCTAGTAGGCTTTAATGGTCACCTTAGATGATCACAAAGAAAATTAATGTTTTTTGTATGCAAAATTATCCAGCCGATCGCTTTTGGTCTGTTCACAATAAAGCAACGACCTTATCTGGGGTGTGCCAACATTGCCATTGCCAACACACTCATAGAGGTGGTCGCTTCATTGTGATATGCAAGCCCCTTTACCACAACAAGGTAACTATCACGAAGGGGAATTGACACATGTATGTGCCTTTTTTGTTTTGTTTTTTGAAGCCACAGTGCAGCACCAGAGGGCAGAAAAATTAGGCATGTACACATGCCTGAAAAATTAGGTATTGTTGCAGCACTTTCTGCTTATACCGGGGTCTAGTAGCGTGGACACCCATACGAGGGTCCCTCAATAGGCACGACAGCATGAAAGACCCCATTTGCACAAGGTTGGATGCCGAGCTACTCATGTCCCGTTCCTCGTCCTCACTGATGTCACTGAAGGTATGTTCTTCCCCCCAGCCACGTACAACACCACGGGTACCAGATAGGTGACAATGAGCACCCTGGGATGCCTGCTGTGGTTGGTCTTCCTTCTCCTCCTCAAAGCCACATTCCTCCTCTGACTCCTCTTCCTCACACTCCACTCCCAGCGTTGCCGCAGGTCCAGCAAGCGATGCTGATAAGGCTGTTTCTGGTGGTGATGGTGACCACAACTCTTCCTCTTCCTCTTCATGCTCATCTACGGCCTGATTCAGCTCTCTTCGCAGGGCACCCTCCAGGAAGAAAACAAATGGGATGACGTCGCTGATGGCGCCTTCGGTGCGACTGACTAGGTTTGTCATCTCCTCAAAAGGACACTTGAGCCTACAGGCATTGCGCATGAGCGTCCAGTAACATGGCAAAAAAATTCCCAGCTCCGCAGAGGCTGTCCTAGCGCCCCGATCATACAAATACTCGTTGACGGCTTTTTCTTGTTGGAGCAGGCGGTCGAATATGAGGAGTGTTGAATTCCAACGTGTTGGGCTGTCGCAAATCAAGCGCCTCACTGGCATGTTTTTTCGGCGCTGAATGTCTGAAAAGTGTGCCATGGCCATGTAGGAACGCCTGAAATGGCCACACACCTTCCTGGCCTGCTTGAGGATGTCCTGTAAGCCTGGGTACTTATGCACAAAGCGCTGTACGATCAGGTTACACACATGTGCCATGCACGGCACATGTGTCAACTTGCCCAAATTCAATACCGCCAACAAATTGCTTCCGTTGTCACACACCACTTTGCCGATCTCCAGTTGGTGCGGAGTCAGCCACTGATCCACCTGTGCGTTCAGGGCAGATAGGAGTGCTGGTCCGGTGTGACTCTCTGCTTTCAGGCAAGTCAACCCCAAGACGGAGTGACACTGTCGTATGTGGAATAGCCCCTGGGGAGCTGGGGGGGTGCCGTTGATGTGGAGCAAGACGCAGCAGCAGAAGAGGACTCAGCCGAGGAGGTTATGGAAGAGGATGAAGTAGGAGGAGTAAAGGAGGTGGCAGCAGGCCTGCCTGAAAGTCATGGCAGTGTCACCAACCCCTCTGCAGAGCCACGCATTCCATGCTTGGCAGCAGTGAGCAGGTTTACCCAATGCGCAGTGTAGGCGATATACGTGCCCTGACCATGCTTTGCAGACCAGGTATCAGTGGTCAGATGGACCCTTGCCCCAACACTGTGTGCCAGACATGTCATGACTTCCTTTTGCACAATCGAGTACAGGTTGGGGATTGCCTTTTGTGCAAAGAAATTTCGGCTGGGTACCTTCCACTGCGTTGTCCCAATAGCTACAAATTTTTTGAAGGCCTCAGACTCCACCAGCTTGTATGGTAAAAGCTGGTGGGCTAAGAGTTCAGGGCAAGGGGGTGACTTTGTGACATTGGGTTCTTATGCTCAAGCATGTCCTTGACAGACACCTGACTGTGGGCAGATGAGCAGGAACTGCTCAAGGCAAGAGGCGGAGTGGCGGGTGGTTGAGAGGGGGCAAGGAGGACAGCAGTGGTTGATGTGGCTGAAGATGCTGGACCAGGAGGAGGATGGTGGCTTTGAGTTTGTGTGCTGCTTTTACTCATGTGTAGATCCCATAGGCGTTTGTGATGTGAGATCATGTGCCTTCGCAAAGCAGTTGTACCTAGGGGGTGTTGGACTTCCCACGACTCAGTTTCTTTTGGCACAGGTTGCAAATGGCATCGCTGTTATCAGAGGCAGACACACAAAAAAAATGACACACTGCTGAGCTTTGCAATGACGGCATTCTGGTGGTGGCAACAGCATGCGTTGATTGGCGTGCCGTCTGGCTGACCCCGGGTGCCGATACATGCTGTCTGACTGTGCCACTAGCTCCTTGCGACTACCTCCCCCTGCTTCCAACTCGTCTCCTCCTCCTTTCTGTCTCCCCATCTGAACTTTCCCCCTGTTCTTCTTCTCTTCGAGCGGGCACCCAAGTGATATCCACGGACACATCGTCATCATCAACCGCTTCACTTGTATCTGACAACTTAGCAAAGGAAGCAGCAGCGGGTACAACTTCATCACACTGTACGTCCATCTGTGTAATGCTGCCTGACTGAGACATATCCCTGTTATCTACATCCTCTTGCAATAATGGTTGTGCATCACTCATTTCTTCCAACTGATGTGTAAATAACTCCTCTGACAGATCAAGTGAAGCGGCTGTGGTGCTAGTGTTGGTGGTGGTGGCGGCAGGCGGGTGAGTGGTAACTTGAAAGGTGCCCGAAGCTAAGCTGGAGGAGGATGGTGCGTCAAGGTTCCGAGCGGAAGCTGTAGAAGATTGGGTGTCCTGTGTTAGCCAGTCAACTATGTCCTCAGAACTTTTTGAGTTCAGGGGACGTGGCCTCTAAACACTGGGCATTATTCTAGGGCCAGTGGGAATCACAGCACCATGACCACGACTGCCCCTGTGGGGTGGCCTGCCTCTGCCTGTCATTTTTTTTCCGATTTAGTTAAGTTGTACTATGCGTGCAAGCTACTGTGACACCAGATATGAATGGCGCTGAAGTGACACTGGCACTGGGCCTTAAACACACAAACACGTGGGTGCAACTGACTGCTAGTTATTTACAGTCAAAATTGTTGTTTTTCTTTAAATATAATCGAATGTGAGGCTCGTTCACAGGAAATCTCGGCTCTCGCGGGAGGACGCGTATATGCGTCCACCCAGAAGAGCAGGGCCGCCGGCAGGACGCAATCCTGCGTACGGCGGTCCTGAGGAGGTTAACTTAGCACTGCTATATTCCATATTAGTTAATTCTAGCCTAATATGGAATATAGCAGTGCTAAGTTAAAATCGAAATTCGATTATTGAATTAATCGAATTGCGATTTCAACTTGGACCTGGTTTACTATAGTTGGCTTGGTAGAATTAGCGAATATGACGAATATATTCGTCATATTCCACAAAACGAAGATAACGAAGTATTCTGCATCTTCGTTTTAGCTACCTATTCATCAACTTTGCTAATTCTAGCAATCATATAGGAAAGTTTACTATAGAGACAGCTAAGTTTAATTCGCTATGCGATTAAATGACTGCTTTAAAAAAAAATAATAATAAAATAATTCTAATACCTGATAATTATTATAAATATTCTATTTATAAAAAAAAAGCTAAGTAATATAATCACATAGCGAATTAAACTTAGCTGTCTCTATAGTAAACTTTCCTATATGATTGCTAGAATTAGCGAAGTTGATGAATAGGTAGCTAAAACGAAGATGGAGAATACTTCGTTATCTTCGTTTTGTGGAATATGACGAATACATTCGTTCTATTCGTTTTGTGGAATATGACGAATACATTCGTCATATTCGCTAATTCTACCAAGCCAACCATAGTAAACCAGGTCCAAGTTGAAATCGCAATTCGATTAATTCAAGTTATAATAATCGAATTTCGATTTTAACTTAGCACTGCTATATTCCATATTAGGCTAGAATTAACGAATATGGAATATAGCCGTGCTAAGTTAAAATCGAAATTCGATTATTATAACTTGAATTAATCGCATTGCTATTTCAATAGGAGAGTAGCCTTTAAGTTAAAATCGAAATTCGATTATTATAACTTGAAGAATTCGAATTGCGATTTCAACGTAATTCTCAAATCCGACAGTACATTCTTGTATATGGAGACGTTCCCATGGTGATGGGGACGCTCCATGAGCACAGAAGTCGGCAGAAGCGGCAACAGGCACTGACTGGAGCAGCCAGGAAGCCAGGAATCCAAAGGACAGGTAAGAACAACTTTAGGGAAGTGGGAAATAAAAAAATATAACAATAAAAAAAAAAAATATAAAAAAAAAACACGAATATTCGAAATATCGAATTTATATCACTATATTCGAAATATTCGCGAATTAGCGAAGTGCCGATATTCGCGAAAAAATTTCGATATTCGAATATTCGCGCTCAACACTATTCAATAGCATGCATTAGCAGTCTTTAGAGTGAGCCATAAAATTATGACCTGCTCAAGTACCACTAGCCTATGGACACAAAAAAATTACCTATTTTTACTGAATGACCAGGAATTTCAGTACGGTTAGTAACTCTGTCCATGGTCTCAACTTCAACTGTAAAGGCATCCTCAGGACACAGATACAGGAGAATACAATGGTGAAGTAGCTCCCTGCTCCACCATTCCCCTTGATATCGGTGGTTTGGTGCAGGTAGGTGAGATACAGTGATGTCATTGTGCCTGCTATGCCAAGCCCTAGTCGGAGCAGACCGGAAACTGAAGCAGACATGCAGCACCACATTCATCATGGGAATGTGGGATAGGTGAATTTCGATTTGAGGGTAATAAGGTGACATCACTGTGTATGGGGGAAAGTTAAGAGGATGTCATACTGTATAGGGGACACCTAGGGGGATATCATAGTGGGTGGGGGCACTTAAAACAGCATCACTCTGTATGAGGGCACTTTAGGTGGCCTCATACGATGTGGGGGTACCAGAGGGTCTCATACTGTGTGGGGGCAATTAAGGAAGCCTTATATTGTGTGGGGCAATTAACATGGTCTCAAACTTTATGGGGACATTTAAATGGGCATTACTCCGTGTTGGGCCACTTGAGAGGATACTGTCACACTGTGCAGGTCACTCTGGAGCATCACACTGCATAAGGGAACTTAAGATAACATCACACAGTGTGGAAAGGGCCAGACATCTTGCCCAACCCTTACAATCTGGGCCCCAAACTACTGCTCCAAGTATAAATTCAGCTTCAGCAATTCTTCATGCTCTTCATGCTCTGCTACCCCTCACAAGTTAAGAACTCTTGCTAATGAGACAAATACATTTATTAGAATTGATTTAGGTATGTGCCAAGTTCAGGGTAGTCATTTTTCTGAGGTGTTTTTTTCTGCACCTCATTTTTTGTGGTTAAAAGATCACATTGAGAACATGATGCTTACAAGAAAGAAGAATTTTAGAAAGATGACATTTCAAGGGGTTGCTATGGCTCTCTTTCATATGCATGTGGAATTGTTTCCTTCTAAAAAAACAATATAACAGATTTGGCCATACATTTTGGCAATTGTTTGCCACAATCTCAATATAGTGAATATGGTAACAGACGTGTATTTTTTGTAAAATACAGTGGTCCCTCAAGTTACAATATTAATTGGTTTCGGGATGACCATTATATTTTGGAAACATTGTAACTTGAGTCCATAACTCTATAGAAACTGCTTATTGGTTCGAAAACCTCAAAATAAAGGTTTAAGGAAAACAAACAGATAACTATGACAGGGTAAATTAAGTCCTTACTAGAGATGAGCGAATTTTTAGAACGTTTGGTTTGGCTGCTTAGCCGAATTTTACAAAAAAAATTACTAATTACTTCATCACGAAGCACATTTTTTGTAGCGAGGTGCAATGACAGGGAGCTGCGATAGGGACTGGGGACAAAAGAACAAAACAAAGAATGCAACAGGAACCAGAAGTGGGACCTGCTTAGTTCCGCCGCATTATGGAACAGCGCGGCAGTTTTTAAACCGGCGTCTCATGACACGTCGCAGGTCGGCAGATATCCTGGACCTCGGTGGGGCTGGACGCTGGTCAGTGGGACATCTAAATATTATAATTATAAGTAATTATTGCTTATGTCGGTTATTGCCTGCATACTATTTTCCAATGGGTCTCTTTCCCTTTCAGTGTAACGCTGAGTAAGGCCTCATGCACACAGTATATTTTCATGGTCCGCAAAACGGGGTTCCGTTGTTCAGTGATCCGTGTCCGTTTTTTCTTCCGTGTGTCTTCCGTGACTTTTAGAGGATCACCAGACATGAGGATTACCAGACATGGTGTCCACCTGGCCGTGCGGAGCCAAACGGATCCATCCTGACTTACAATGCAAGTCAATGGGGACGGATCCGTTTGACGTTGACACAATATGGTGCAATTGCAAACGGATCAGTCCCCCATTGATTTTCAATGTAAAGTCAGGAGTCCCTATAGGGGGTTTTCTCCAATCCAATGGTATATTTTAACTTGAAGCGTCCCCATCACCATGGGAACGCCTCTATGTTAGAATATACCATCGGATTTGAGTTACATTGTGAAAACTCAGATCAAACAGTATATTCTAACACAGAGGCGTTCCCATGGTGATGGGGACGCTTCAAGTTAGAATATACTAAGAACTGTGGACATGACTGTCCCCTGCTGCCTGGCAGCATCCGATCTCTTACAGGGGGCTGTGATCTGCACAATTAACACCTCAGGTGCCGCACCTGAGGGGTTAATTGTGCACATCATAGCCCCCTGTAAGAGATCAGGTGCTGCCAGGCAGGAGGAGGCAGACCTCCCTCCCTCCCCAGTTTTTAATTCATTGGTGGCCAGTGCGGCCCCCCTCCCTCCCCTGTATTAAATTAATTGGTGGCCAGTGCACCCCCCCCCCCGGCCCCCCCTCCCTCCCCTGCGGATCCGTCTGTGCTAAAGTAGCCTACAGACACGGATCACGTACGCGGATGGCAATCTTGTGTGCCTCTATGTTTTTTCATGGACCCATTGACTTGAATGGGTCCGTGAACCGTTGTCCATCAAAAAAATAGGACAGGTCCTATTTTTTTGACGGACAGGAAACACGGATCACGGACGCGGATGACAAGTGGTGCATTTTCCGAGTTTTCAACGGATCCATTGAAACTCAATGGGTCCGCAGAAAATCACGGAAAACGGAACAACGGATGCACACAACGGTCGTGTGCATGAGGCCTAAGGCTTTTTCTTTCTAGGTATCATCTTATCAGTGAACCATCCTACTACAGGTATATATATATATATATTTTTTTTTTTTTTTCACCAGCCCCACCTTATCTACAAGCCCAATTTTTTTTTGGTTCTACGTGAGCACCCATCTTTTGTACCCCCTGATGCGCCTTACGAGTGGGGGAAACGCGTCGGAGTGACAGGGTCCTTTTTTCAGGGCTAACCAGGGTAATCCAGGATAGGTATGAGGACGGGGGGGGAGGACGGGGGGGGGGGGGGGTCACCACCATCAGGTGATACTTCTGGGCTAAGGATTATTCAGGAATACAATAGGGATAGTACTGTCACTGTAACTTTTGATATCCTCTGGTTTACTTAATCCTGGACCCTTTTCCATCCTATTTAGGGTATATGTTTATTGGTTGACCGGTTTTGGTAATTTTAAATGTATCTATAAAATCTATAGTTTTAAGGGTTCTTTAGTTTATTATTATATTGATTTGTTAATTATTTCAGTATTATTTCAGCACTGTACAGCAATGTTTATTAAGTAGAAGAATCTGCACCCTAACACTAACTAACTTTACTGTGCCATATTCACAGAAGCATAGATTATATATAGTTTGTAGCATATCTCTGATGTACATGTACTAGGCATATGGTACCCATGTGAGCAAATGTTTGCTTTTGTGATCTAGTTAAAAAAAAGTTTATATACCAGAAAGCAAACAAACTAAAATCCCATAAGGGCATGGTCACATGGTCAGGTTTCTGCATGCAGTTTTTATGATCCACTCGAGATTTTGGCTTCCAAACCTGCAAGCAGAAATCTGAAGGTGTGGTTGTACCCTTAACCAAATTTTAGATACTTAATATTATTACTTATACTTAATAATTATAAAATGTTAATAGTTCCTGGCACCTTTTTTTTAGGCAGTACCTAACAGTAATTTACAAGCTTTAATGTTGAGAGTACATAATACGCTTTACTGGCATATGGACAATGTCAAAACTGTTATACTTAAACTCAGTTTAAACATGTGCTCTAATCCCATTAAGCCCTTACAAAATTAAATATAATTAATGTGAAAAACCGATTTAGTGCAGCTCCTGATGGATAACAAATAGTAAAACATAAAATGGCTGCAGTAAAGTGATCTGTTCCGGTCAACTACAGAAAATGCAGTTAACTACATGTCATTCACATCATATACAGATACTTATACATGTTAGCTATAATACTGTAGCAATTTAACCCCTTAAATGAAGCATTTTGGTATGATTTTTCATCATCAATTCACTGTATACACTATATGGACAAAAGTATTGGGACACAGCTCTATATCCTTGAATTCAGGTGTTATATTCAGTCCAGGGTCGTACATAAAAATCACGGGGCCCCAAAGCAAGAATCTAAATTGGGCCCCTTTTATAGCCCCTCCCACTACCCATTCCAGGCTTCTCCTTGTTCCATGAACTATGCTTGCTGCTGCGTTTTCTAATTTATGCCATCAGGGCCGGATTGGGATTACAAAACAGCCCTGGCACACAAAAGAGCTATAATAGATGCAGTGTATAGATGTATAGTATATTCCGTAGTGTACTGATATGTGAGGTACTGGGTATAATATGCGGTGTGTACAGGTATATAGTATATACAGTAGTGTAATATGCGAGGTACGAGGTATAATGGATGCAGGGTGTACAGATATATTGTATATACAGCCTGTACTGACATGTAAGGTACGAGGTATAATAGATGCAGTGTGTACAGGTATATAGTAAATACAGCAGTGTATTGACAGCTCGTACCTCACATATCAGTACACTGCTGTATATACAATATATCTGTACAGACTTCATCTATTATACCTCATACCTCACATATCAGTACACAGCTGTATATACTATATAACTGTATATACTGCATCTATTATACCTCATACCTCACATATCAGTACACTGCTGTGTATACTATATATCTGTATATACTGCATCTATTATACCTCATACCTCACATATCAGTACACTGCTGTGTATACTATATATCTGTACATATTGCATTTATTATACCTCACATATCAGTACACTGCTGTGTATACTATATATCTGTACATAATGCATCTATAATACTGTGTAATAAATGCAGTGTGTGTATATATATATCAGTGTATTAATGTGAGACATACAAGGTATAATACTATAGATGCAGTGTGTACAGAAATATGTGGTCAGTTATACATTATGGTCACTGTGTGTCAGGTACATGAGGTAGTGGTCACTGTGTGTCAGGTACATGAGGTAGTGGTCACTGTGTGTCAGGTACATGAGGTAGTGGTCACTGTGACTGTCTGAAGTATTATACATGAGTGAGCAATGAGTAAAAATAGGGCATGGGGGGGGTAAATTACAAGAAGTAGAGGACCTCCGCTTACCACTCCATTCCAGTCTGTATGGATCAATGCAGAGCTGATTGTGAACTTCTAATACTTCCTGTTAGGGGTTGAAGGACCTTTGATGATGTCATCACAAGTCCTGGCAGATGCACTGTTCTAACCTGGGAACTACACTTTACACTGTGCAGTTCCCTTACAGGACCTGTGATGACATCATCAAAGGTCCTTTAGCTTTAGAAAGAAAGACAGGAGCAATAAGGGGCCAGGGCCTCTCCTCCACTTCGGGCCCCTTTTTCTCACGGGCCACATAACAGCTGCGTGGTCTGCCTATATGGTAGGTACGCCACTGATTCAGTCCTATAACCACAGGTGTATAAAATCCAGCACCTAGCCATGCAGTTTGCCTTTACAAACATGAAAACATGGATTATTCCAAAGAGCTCGCTAAATTCCAATGGTACTGTAATAAGAATAGTGCCACAAGTCAGTTTGTCAAATTTCTTCCTTTCTTTTATAATAAATGTGAGTGGTATTATTGCAAAGTGAAAGCATTTAGGAACCAGAGCAACTCAGAAGGAGCAGACCATGTAAAGTTACAGATTAAGGTCACCAAGTGCTGAGACCAGTGATCTGTTCGTTGAGAAACTGCAGAGTTCCAAATCTCCTCTGGCATTAACATCAGCACAAAAACTGCTCGGGGAGCTTCATGGGATGAGAAACCATGGCCAAGCATCGGCATTCAAGCCTCACTTCACCAAGTGCAGCAACCAAGCTGTAGAGGTGATTGTATGAGTGAATGGCCAGATGGGTGTAGTTGTATTCACAGTTCTGAAGGTCCCTGGGCAAGAGTGCAGTGATGGGGAGGACACACCTTTTCTTTCCTTGGGGGCCCACTCTAGTTCTGTAGTTCTGGTTGGTGGAGGTTATGAGGTGCCAGGCAGAGTCCTGCTTGTCATGATGTCAACACTTTTAAGTGTAATAGTAGTGTGCTGTAAGCAATGATGAGGCAGTAGTACAGCAGAACAGTTCATTACTGAAAAATTCTAATGCAGAGTCACTCAATTTTGCATTCCCCATCACATAGGCTGCAAAATAAACATATTTCAAACCCCTGCACAAACTTCCATGCACCCTGAAGCACACTGTCACCACCTATTGCATTCAAATTGATAAAATGAATTAATTGGAGACCAGTAGGAACCCCATCATCGCTCCACTCGGAAGCACGCATGCAACAACACAACTGTACTTATATTCTAAACCTCTCACTATCTGTAGTATATTACTAGGGTATAAGCAGTAACCCTGGAGCTGTTGTACTGAGCTAGTGCCAAGGCTGCTAATGAAAATATTTCACTAGCAGCATCAGGAATGTGCAGGCACAGGCATGATAATGTCATCAAAGCACCACTTGCCTGACAATGTCAATCTTCACAAAAGTACCCTTCAACCAGAAGAGGCTGGAAGTGCCAAGCTTTGTGCCAGCGGTAGCCCCAAAGAGGTGAGAGGGGAGATTCTTTGCCAAAACAGCAATAACC
Organism: Bufo gargarizans; assembly: GCF_014858855.1. Lineage (NCBI taxonomy): Eukaryota > Metazoa > Chordata > Amphibia > Anura > Bufonidae > Bufo > Bufo gargarizans. Next base: position 582,993,012 of record NC_058080.1, on the reverse strand, counting down.
CTTTTAAGTAAGGAATAATGTGGATAGTGGGAATAAGATGTAAGCAGTGATTTGACTTTCATCTCACTTTATAATATATATTTCAGTTTAATTTGAAATTTAAAACTATGTACCGGTTATGACATTTTATACAAACACCCATGATTAGTTACCAAATCAATTTCCCCAGGGTATCAGGCTCAGATATCTGAACAGAATAATTGTTACTACAGTTTGACAATTGTTAAATTTTACTTGGAAAACATATTAAGAGCTTCTTAGTAGAGATGAGCGAATTTCATATTTTGAAATTCGCTCACGCTTCGTTTACTGGTAAAAGGTTAATTGCGGGATGGATTCCGTCACCACGGACCATAAAGCAATTCTATGACGGAATGCATAGCAGAATACCTTTAGAGGCATTCCGTTAATCATTCCATCAAAATAGAAGTCTATGGGCTGCATAACGGATCCTTCCCGTTTCCATTATGCAGGTGAGTCCTCTCCTGCATAAATGCTTACAATCTGTTTCCAGCAGGTGCTCCTAATGGGCCACACAGTTGTATGTCCCATGTTGATGCAAGTTGAAGACAGAAACTAAAAATGGAAAAAGGCATTCCAAAAACTATTCCTGGTCTTGAATCTTAAATAATATGGCAAATTGGTCAAGCTACAAATTAAGATGCCCAGCAACCATCTCTACATTTTGTATGCACATTGTTTATACCTTTGACTCGGTAAAAAAACTCTGTGCAGTTAGCTCTAGGGTGAGCTAAAGGCACACTGTTTTTTTACTGAGTCAAATATCAGATTTTTTAAATCTTGAAATTTGGTTCTGTAGTTCTAGAAGTTTTGGAATACCATATAAGAAAACTTGATCTCCAATGCTATAAATATATATTATTGTGAATTAAATCAGCACGTAACTTCTCAGTACTACCTGCATTATGCGCAGAGTGTGTACAGGGGCACAACAAGTTGCAGTTTCAGCTAACAGCTGCAGAGCACTAAGTGATGTCTTAGAAGTGGGCGTCATTGTGACAACCTTCCCTTTACAGCCCAGTAACATTCAGCCATGCAACAATTTTGTTATTGTCTGTGGTATAAGGACCTGTCATATCAAAAAGTCAATTTAGACTAGAACCTTCAGAATCACAGGTGCATATCCATGAAGCAAACATAATTACAAAAATAAAAATGGCTGCACACAGTTATATATACAAACAATAGAGCTAAGAAATGGGGGTCATTCTAGATAAAAGTGGTACAATACCGACTATAAATGAATATCGGAAGCTCTTAGCGCACATTGCTGCACTGACTGGGGATCCAAATTGCCATTACACTGCTGCTTTTCGGTTTGCAATAGATGGTACCTATGTATTTCCACCAAACCTTTCTTGTTATTGGGGTGCAAGTGCTGTGAGATACAGCTATTAACAGGGTGTATTACTAGGAAATATTTCTACGTCTTATTAGCCCTTGTGTAGTGCAGTTATACGAGCCAAAAAAGGCTTTAGAACATATAAGTTGAAGAAAATAAGGGCTTTTTTGCCGTTCAGCGGAGCAGTTATATGTTCTAAAGCATTTTTTAGGGTATATTAGTGCAAAAAAAGGCTTATTAGCCATTGTGCGGTGAAGTGAGAAAATTAAAGCCTTTTTTGACGTGTATTAGTGGAAAACAAACAGTATTATTTGCCGTTCAGCAGTGCAGTTATATGTTCTAAAGCCTTTTTTGGGGTGTATTAGTGGGAAAAAAAAGAGCTTATCAGTAGGGATGAGCGAACTCGAACTGTATAGTTCGGGTTCGTACCGAATTTTGGGGTGTCCGTGACACGGACCCGAACCCGGACATTTTCGTAAAAGTCCGGGTTCGGGTTCGGTGTTCGTCGCTTTCTTCGCGCTTTTGTGACGCTTTCTTGGCGCTTTTTGAAAGGCTGCAAAGCAGCCAATCAACAAGCGTCATACTACTTGCCCCAAGAGGCCATCACAGCCATGCCTACTATTGGCATGGCTGTGATTGGCCAGAGCACCATGTGACCCAGCCTCTATTTAAGCTGGAGTCACATAGCGCCGCCCGTCACTCTGCTCTGATTAGCGTAGGGAGAGGTTGCGGCTGCGACAGTAGGGCGAGATTAGGCAGATTAACTCCTCCAAAGGACTTGATTAACAGATCGATCTGCAGCTGTGGATCATTGAGCTGCTGATCCTCAATTGCTCACTGTTTTTAGGCTGCACAGACCGTTTGTCAGTCACATTTTTCTGGGGTGATCGGCGGCCATTTTGTGTCTTGTGGTGCGCCAGCACAAGCTGCGACCAAGTGCATTTAACCCTCAATGGTGTGGTTGTTTTTTGGCTAAAGCCTACATCAGGGTGAAGCTGTCACACCAAGTGCATTTAACCAGCAATAGTCTGTTCATTTTTTGGCCATATACAAAATCAGGGGCAAGCTGCGCCTGTCACCAAGTGCATTTAACCCTCAATGGTGTGGTTGTTTTTTGGCTAAAGCCTACATCAGGGTGAAGCTGTCACACCAAGTGCATTTAACCAGCAATAGTCTGTTCATTTTTTGGCCATATACTAAATCAGGGGCAAGCTGCGCCTGTCACCAAGTGCATTTAACCCTCAATGGTGTGGTTGTTTTTTGGCTAAAGCCTACATCAGGGTGAAGCTGTCACACCAAGTGCATTTAACCAGCAATAGTCTGTTTATTTTTTGGCCATATCCCAGTCTAATTCTGTCACTAAATCCATACCGGTCACCCAGCGCCTAAATACTAGGCCTCAAATTTATATCCAGCTAAATCTGTCCCTAGTGCTGTAGCTGGGCGAGTTATTTAGTGTCCGTTCAAGCACATTTCTTGTTCTGGGTTGAAATACAATTCCCAATTTAGCAATTTCATAATTTAGTGGTTTCTGCTATATCAGAGCTATTTGAAATCTATCCCTAAAAGGGTATATAATATTCAAGGTGCACATTGGGTCATTCAGAATAACTTCACACACACCCGCTACTGTGTATTTCCAAGTCTAATTCTGGCACTAAACCCATACCTGTCACCCAGCGCCTAAATACTAGGCCTCAAATTTATATCCCGCTAAATCTGTCCTTAGTGCTGTAGCTGGGCGAGTTATTTAGTGTCCGTTCAAGCACATTTCTTGTTCTGGGTTGAAAGACAATTCCCAATTTAGCAATTTCATAATTTAGTGGTTTCTGCTATATCAGAGCTATTTGAAATCTATCCCTAAAAGGGTATATAATATTCAAGGTGCACATAGGGTCATTCAGAATAACTTCACACACACCGCTACTGTGTATTTCCAAGTCTAATTCTGTCACTAAATCCATACCTGTCACCCAGCGCCTAAATACTAGGCCTCAAATTTATATCCAGCTAAATCTCGTACCCTAGTGCTTGTAGCTGGGCGAGTTATTTAGTGTCCGTTCAAGCACATTTCTTGTTCTGGGTTGAAATACAATTCCCAATTTAGCAATTTCATAATTTAGTGGTTTCTGCTATATCAGAGCTATTTGAAATCTATCCCTAAAAGGGTATATAATATTCAAGGTGCACATTGGGTCATTCAGAATAACTTCACACACACCCGCTACTGTGTATTTCCAAGTCTAATTCTGGCACTAAACCCATACCTGTCACCCAGCGCCTAAATACTAGGTCCTCAAATTTATATCCCGCTAAATCTCTCGTTACCGCTGTCCTGTTGTAGCTGGCGAAGTTATTTAGTGTCCGTCAAAGCACATTTCTTGTTCTGGGTTGAAGTACAATTCCCAATTTAGCAATTTCATAATTTAGTGGTTTCTGCTATATCAGAGCTATTTGAAATCTATCCCTAAAAGGGTATATAATATTCAAGGTGCACATTGGGTCATTCAGAATAACTTCACACACACCCGCTACTGTGTATTTCCAAGTCTAATTCTGTCACTAAACCCATACCTGTCACCCAGCGCCTAAATACTAGGCCTCAAATTTATATCCTGCTAAATCTCTCGTTAACGCTGTACTGTTGTGGCTGGGAAAGTTATTTAGTGTCCGTCAAAGCACATTTTTTGTTCTGGGTTGAAAGTACAATTCCCAATTTAGCAATTTCATAATTTAGTGGTTTCTGCTATATCAGAGCTATTTGAAATCTATCCCTAAAAGGGTATATAATATTCAAGGTGCACATTGGGTCATTCAGAATAACTTCACACACACCCGCTACTGTGTATTTCCAAGTCTAATTCTGTCACTAAACCCATACCTGTCACCCAGCGCCTAAATACTAGGCCTCAAATTTATATCCTGCTAAATCTCTCGTTACCGCTGTCCTGTTGTGGCTGGGAAAGTATATTAGTGTCCGTCAAAGCACATTTTTTGTTCTGGGTTGAAATACAATTCCCAATTTAGCAATTTCATAATTTAGTGGTTTCTGCTATATCAGAGCTATTTGAAATCTATCCCTAAAAGGGTATATAATATTCAAGGTGCACATAGGGTCATTCAGAATAACTTCACACACACCGCTACTGTGTATTTCCAAGTCTAATTCTGTCACTAAATCCCATACCTGTCACCCAGCGCCTAAATACTAGGCCTCAAATTTATATCCAGCTAAATCTGTCCCTAGTGCTGTAGCTGGGCGAGTTATTTAGTGTCCGTTCAAGCACATTTCTTGTTCTGGGTTGAAATACAATTCCCAATTTAGCAATTTCATAATTTAGTGGTTTCTGCTATATCAGAGCTATTTGAAATCTATCCCTAAAAGGGTATATAATATTCAAGGTGCACATAGGGTCATTCAGAATAACTTCACACACCCGCTACTGTGCATTTCCAAATCTAATTCTGTCACTAAACCCATACCTGTCACCCAGCGCCTAAATACTAGGCCTCAAATTTATATCCCGCTAAATCTCTCGTTACCGCTGTCCTGTTGTGGCTGGGAAAGTTATTTAGTGTCCGTCAAAGCACATTTTTTGTTCTGGGTTGAAATACAATTCCCAATTTAGCAATTTCATAATTTAGTCGTTTCTGCTATATCAGAGCTATTTGAAATCTATCCCTAAAAGGGTAGATCATATTGAAGGTGCACATAGGGTCATTCAGAATAACTTCACACACACGCTTCTGTGCATTTCCAAGTCTAATTCTGTCACTAAATCCATACCGGTCACCCAGCGCCTAAATACTAGGCCTCAAATTTATATCCCGCTGAATTTGAATACAATACATTGGGCCAAATAATATATTTGTTGTTGTGGTGAACCATAACAATGAGAAAAACATCTAGTAAGGGACGCGGACGTGGACATGGTCGTGGTGGTGTTAGTGGACCCTCTGGTGCTGGGAGAGGACGTGGCCGTTCTGCCACATCCACACGTCCTAGTGTACCAACTACCTCAGGTCCCAGTAGCCGCCAGAATTTACAGCGATATATGGTGGGGCCCAATGCCGTTCTAAGGATGGTAAGGCCTGAGCAGGTACAGGCATTAGTCAATTGGGTGGCCGACAGTGGATCCAGCACGTTCACATTATCTCCCACCCAGTCTTCTGCAGAAAGCGCACAGATGGCGCCTGAAAACCAACCCCATCAGTCTGTCACATCACCCCCATGCATACCAGGGAAACTGTCTCAGCCTCAAGTTATGCAGCAGTCTCTTATGCTGTTTGAAGACTCCGCTGGCAGGGTTTCCCAAGGGCATCCACCTAGCCCTTCCCCAGCGGTGAAAGACATAGAATGCACTGACGCACAACCACTTATGTTTCCTGATGATGAGGACATGGGAATACCACCTCAGCATGTCTCTGATGATGACGAAACACAGGTGCCAACTGCTGCGTCTTTCTGCAGTGTGCAGACTGAACAGGAGGTCAGGGATCAAGACTGGGTGGAAGACGATGCAGGGGACGATGAGGTCCTAGACCCCACATGGAATGAAGGTCGTGCCACTGACTTTCACAGTTCGGAGGAAGAGGCAGTGGTGAGACCGAGCCAACAGCGTAGCAAAAGAGGGAGCAGTGGGCAAAAGCAGAACACCCGCCGCCAAGAGACTCCGCCTGCTACTGACCGCCGCCATCTGGGACCGAGCACCCCAAAGGCAGCTTCAAGGAGTTCCCTGGCATGGCACTTCTTCAAACAATGTGCTGACGACAAGACCCGAGTGGTTTGCACGCTGTGCCATCAGAGCCTGAAGCGAGGCATTAACGTTCTGAACCTGAGCACAACCTGCATGACCAGGCACCTGCATGCAAAGCATGAACTGCAGTGGAGTAAACACCTTAAAACCAAGGAAGTCACTCAGGCTCCCCCTGCTACCTCTTCTGCTGCTGCCGCCTCGGCCTATTCTGCTGCTGCCGCCTCGGCCTCTTCCTCCGCCTCTGGAGGAACGTTGGCACCTGCCGCCCAGCAAACAGGGGATGTACCACCAACACCACCACCACCACCTCCGTCACCAAGCGTCTCAACCATGTCACACGCCAGCGTTCAGCTCTCCATCTCACAAACATTTGATAGAAAGCGTAAATTCCCACCTAGCCACCCTCGATCCCTGGCCCTGAATGCCAGCATTTCTAAACTACTGGCCTATGAAATGCTGTCATTTAGGCTGGTGGACACAGACAGCTTCAAACAGCTCATGTCGCTTGCTGTCCCACAGTATGTTGTTCCCAGCCGGCACTACTTCTCCAAGAGAGCCGTGCCTTCCCTGCACAACCAAGTATCCGATAAAATCAAGTGTGCACTGCGCAACGCCATCTGTGGCAAGGTCCACCTAACCACAGATACGTGGACCAGTAAGCACGGCCAGGGACGCTATATCTCCCTAACTGCACACTGGGTAAATGTAGTGGCAGCTGGGCCCCAGGCGGAGAGCTGTTTGGCGCACGTCCTTCCGCCGCCAAGGATCGCAGGGCAACATTCTTTGCCTCCTGTTGCCACCTCCTCCTTCTCGGCTTCCTCCTCCTCTTCTTCCACCTGCTCATCCAGTCAGCCACACACCTTCACCACCAACTTCAGCACAGCCCGGGGTAAACGTCAGCAGGCCATTCTGAAACTCATATGTTTGGGGGACAGGCCCCACACCGCACAGGAGTTGTGGCGGGGTATAGAACAACAGACCGACGAGTGGTTGCTGCCGGTGAGCCTCAAGCCCGGCCTGGTGGTGTGTGATAATGGGCGAAATCTCGTTGCAGCTCTGGGACTAGCCAATTTGACGCACATCCCTTGCTTGGCGCATGTGCTGAATTTGGTGGTGCAGAAGTTCATTCACAACTACCCCGACATGTCAGAGCTGCTGCATAAAGTGCGGGCCGTCTGTTCGCGCTTCCGGCGTTCACATCCTGCTGCTGCTCGCCTGTCTGCGCTACAGCGTAACTTCGGCCTTCCCGCTCACCGCCTCATATGCGACGTGCCCACCAGGTGGAACTCCACCTTGCACATGCTGGACAGACTGTGCGAGCAGCAGCAGGCCATAGTGGAGTTTCAGCTGCAGCACGCACGGGTCAGTCGCACTACAGAACAGCACCACTTCACCACCAATGACTGGGCCTCCATGCGAGACCTGTGTGCCCTGTTGCGCTGTTTCGAGTACTCCACCAACATGGCCAGTGGCGATGACACCGTTATCAGCGTTACAATACCACTTCTATGTCTCCTTGAGAAAACACTTAGGGCGATGATGGAAGAGGAGGTGGCCCAGGAGGAGGAGGAGGAGGAGGAGGAAGAGGGGTCATTTTTAGCACTTTCAGGCCAGTCTCTTCGAAGTGACTCAGAGGGAGGTTTTTGGCAACAGCAGAGGCCAGGTACAAATGTGGCCAGCCAGGGCCCACTACTGGAGGACGAGGAGGACGAGGATGAGGAGGAGGTGGAGGAGGATGAGGATGAAGCATGGTCACAGCGGGGTGGCACCCAACGCAGCTCGGGTCCATCACTGGTGCGTGGCTGGGGGGAAAGGCAGGACGATGACGATACGCCTCCCACAGAGGACAGCTTGTCCTTATCCCTGGGCAGCCTGGCACACATGAGCGACTACATGCTGCAGTGCCTGCGCAACGACAGCAGAGTTGCCCACATTTTAACCTGTGCGGACTACTGGGTTGCCACCCTGCTGGATCCACGCTACAAAGACAATGTGCCCACCTTACTTCCTGCACTGGAGCGTGATAGGAAGATGCGCGAGTACAAGCGCACGTTGGTAGACGCGCTACTGAGAGCATTCCCAAATGTCACAGGGGAACAAGTGGAAGCCCAAGGCCAAGGCAGAGGAGGAGCAAGAGGTCGCCAAGGCAGCTGTGTCACGGCCAGCTCCTCTGAGGGCAGGGTTAGCATGGCAGAGATGTGGAAAACTTTTGTCAACACGCCACAGCTAACTGCACCACCACCTGATACGCAACGTGTTAGCAGGAGGCAACATTTCACTAACATGGTGGAACAGTACGTGTGCACACCCCTCCACGTACTGACTGATGGTTCGGCCCCATTCAACTTCTGGGTCTCTAAATTGTCCACGTGGCCAGAGCTAGCCTTTTATGCCTTGGAGGTGCTGGCCTGCCCGGCAGCCAGCGTTTTGTCTGAACGTGTATTCAGCACGGCAGGGGGCGTCATTACAGACAAACGCAGCCGCCTGTCTACAGCCAATGTGGACAAGCTGACGTTCATAAAAATGAACCAGGCATGGATCCCACAGGACCTGTCCGTCCCTTGTCCAGATTAGACATTAACTACCTCCCCATAACCATATATTATTGGACTCCAGGGCACTTCCTCATTCAATCCTATTTTTATTTTCATTTTACCATTATATTGCGATGCTACCCAAAGTTGAATGAACCTCTCCTCTGCCTGTGTGCTAGGCCTAAATATATGCCAATGGACTGTTGCAGTGGTGGCTGACATGAAGCCTGATTCTCTGCTATGACATGCAGACTAATTCTCTGCTGACATGAAGCCAGATTGTCTGTTACGGGACCTCCCTCCTCTGCCTGGGTGCTGGGCCTAAATTTATGACAATGGACTGTTGCAGTGGTGGCTGACGTGAAGCCTCATTCTCTGCTATGACATGCAGACTGATTCTCTGCTGACATGAAGCCAGATTGTCTGTTACGGGACCTCTCTCCTCTGCCTGTGTGCTAGGCCTAAATATATGCCAATGGACTGTTGCAGTGGTGGCTGACGTGAAGCCTGATTCTCTGCTATGACATGCAGACTGATTCTCTGCTGACATGAAGCCAGATCCTCTGTTACGGGACCTCTCTCCTCTGCCTGTGTGTGTGCTGGGCCTAAATATATGCCAATGGACTGTTGCAGTGGTGGCTGACGTGAAGCCTCATTCTCTGCTATGACATGCAGACTAATTCTCTGCTGACATGAAGACAGATTCTCTGTTACGGGACCTCCCTCCTCTGCCTGGGTGCTGGGCCTAAATATATGCCAATGGACTGTTGCAGTGGTGGGTGACGTGAAGCCTCATTCTCTGCTATGACATGCAGACTAATTCTCTGCTGACATGAAGCCAGATTGTCTGTTACGGGACCTCTCTCCTCTGCCTGTGTGTGTGCTGGGCCTAAATATATGCCAATGGACTGTTGCAGTGGTGGCTGACGTGAAGCCTCATTCTCTGCTATGACATGCAGACTAATTCTCTGCTGACATGAAGACAGATTCTCTGTTACGGGACCTCCCTCCTCTGCCTGGGTGCTGGGCCTAAATATATGCCAATGGACTGTTGCAGTGGTGGGTGACGTGAAGCCTGATTCTCTGCTATGACATGCAGACTAATTCTCTGCTGACATGAAGACAGATTCTCTGTTACGGGACCTCTCTCCTCTGCCTGTGTGTGTGCTGGGCCTAAATATATGCCAATGGACTGTTGCAGTGGTGGCTGACGTGAAGCCTCATTCTCTGCTATGACATGCAGACTAATTCTCTGCTGACATGAAGACAGATTCTCTGTTACGGGACCTCCCTCCTCTGCCTGGGTGCTGGGCCTAAATATATGCCAATGGACTGTTGCAGTGGTGGCTGACGTGAAGCCTCATTCTCTGCTATGACATGCAGACTGATTCTCTGCTGACATGAAGCCAGATCGTCTGTTACGGGACCTCTCTCCTCTGCCTGTGTGCTGGGCCTAAATATATGCCAATGGACTGTTGCAGTGGTGGCTGACGTGAAGCCTCATTCTCTGCTATGACATGCAGACTAATTCTCTGCTGACATGAAGACAGATTCTCTGTTACGGGACCTCTCTCCTCTGCCTGTGTGTGTGCTGGGCCTAAATATATGCCAATGGACTGTTGCAGTGGTGGCTGACGTGAAGCCTCATTCTCTGCTATGACATGCAGACTAATTCTCTGCTGACATGAAGACAGATTCTCTGTTACGGGACCTCCCTCCTCTGCCTGGGTGCTGGGCCTAAATATATGCCAATGGACTGTTGCAGTGGTGGCTGACGTGAAGCCTCATTCTCTGCTATGACATGCAGACTGATTCTCTGCTGTCATGAAGCCAGATTGTCTGTTACGGGACCTCTCTGCTCTGCCTGTGTGCTAGGCCTAAATATATGCCAATGGACTGTTGCAGTGGTGGGTGACGTGAAGCCTCATTCTCTGCTATGACATGCAGACTGATTCTCTGCTGTCATGAAGCCAGATTGTCTGTTACGGGACCTCTCTGCTCTGCCTGTGTGCTAGGCCTAAATATATGCCAATGGACTGTTGCAGTGGTGGGTGACGTGAAGCCTCATTCTCTGCTATGACATGCAGACTGATTCTCTGCTGACATGAAGCCAGATTGTCTGTTACGGGACCTCTCTCCTCTGCCTGTGTGCTAGGCCTAAATATATGCCAATGGACTGTTGCAGTGGTGGCTGACGTGAAGCCTCATTCTCTGCTATGACATGCAGACTAATTCTCTGCTGACATGAAGCCAGATTGTCTGTTACGGGACCTCTCTCCTCTGCCTGGGTGCTGGGCCTAAATTTATGACAATGGACTGTTGCAGTGGTGGCTGACGTGAAGCCTGATTCTCTGCTATGACATGCAGACTGATTCTCTGCTGACATGAAGCCAGATCCTCTGTTACGGGACCTCTCTCCTCTGCCTGTGTGTGTGCTGGGCCTAAATATATGCCAATGGACTGTTGCAGTGGTGGCTGACGTGAAGCCTCATTCTCTGCTATGACATGCAGACTGATTCTCTGCTGACATGAAGCCAGATTCTCTGTTACGGGACCTCTCTCCTCTGCCTGTGTGTGTGCTGGGCCTAAATATATGCCAATGGACTGTTGCAGTGGTGGCTGACGTGAAGCCTCATTCTCTGCTATGACATGCAGACTAATTCTCTGCTGACATGAAGACAGATTCTCTGTTACGGGACCTCCCTCCTCTGCCTGGGTGCTGGGCCTAAATATATGCCAATGGACTGTTGCAGTGGTGGCTGACGTGAAGCCTCATTCTCTGCTATGACATGCAGACTAATTCTCTGCTGACATGAAGACAGATTCTCTGTTACGGGACCTCTCTCCTCTGCCTGGGTGCCGGGGCCTAAATATCTGAGAATGGACTGTTCCAGTGGTGGGTGACGGGAAGCCAGATTCTCTGCTATGGAACCTCTCTCCAATTGATTTTGGTTAATTTTTATTTATTTAATTTTTAATTTAATTCATTTCCCTATCCACATTTGTTTGCAGGGGATTTACCTACATGTTGCTGCCTTTTGCAGCCCTCTAGCTCTTTCCTGGGCTGTTTTACAGCCTTTTTAGTGCCGAAAAGTTCGGGTCCCCATTGACTTCAATGGGGTTCGGGTTCGGGACGAAGTTCGGATCGGGTTCGGATCCCGAACCCGAACATTTCCGGGATGTTCGGCCGAACTTCTCGAACCCGAACATCCAGGTGTTCGCTCAACTCTACTTATCAGCTGTTCAGCGTTGCAGTTATATGTTCTAAAGCCCTTTTTGGGGTGTATTAGTGAAGAAAAAAAAGGGCTCATTAGCCATTGTGTGGTGAAGTTAAAAAATTACAGCCTTTTTTGGGGTGTTTTAATTTCCTATTTATTTATTTGATCTAACAGTATGTCAGACAGAGAAGTGACAGACCCTGCACAGGGGAATGGCAGAGGCACAAATGTTTCTGGCACAGGCACAGGTCACAGCATAGTAAGGGGGTGTGGCAGCAGGAGTCGCAGCTAGAGGCCTGAGCTCCAGGTGTCATCTACCGGTCGTACCTTGACCAGCAACCCAGCTGTTCTTGAATGGTTGACTCGATCATCCACTTCGTCCCAAGTGACATCAGACACCCCCAGCCAAGAGTTAGTGGGTGACACAACCCTTAGTTGGCATGGCCCGGGAGCAGGCTCTGTGCCCTGACCTGTCCTCAACCTGCCTCTGTCCTTTTCTGTTCCCTCAGCCAGAGAACTATTATATGCTGTTGGCTCAGCTCCACTATACAGTGATGGCGAGCTACTAGAGGACAGTCAGCAGCTACTGGCCAGCCAAGATGTGGAGGAGACATTCGCCGCTTCCTCCGGTAGGCGGGCAAGTAGTGATGAGGATAGTGGGGTGGAAGCTGGTGTTGCGAGCGGTCAGGCTAGGAGCTATAACTACGGTCAGGGACAATACATGTCCTTTGCGGCCCACTGGGTGAATGTGTTTCCTGCCCAACCACACCAGCAACTTGGCTTCCGCCTCCAAGTTCTCACGCTGTTGGTCCTGCGACAATGTCTACCTCTGCCTCCTCATTCTCCAACTTGTCCTCAGCCTTCACTGCAGGGACAATTCACAGTGCCTTTCCAGCGTGTACGGCATGGTGGTGTCAAGCTGTTCTGCACCTCGTTTGCCTAGGCGAACGGAGTCACACAGGGGAGGAACTGCTCAGTGTCATCAAGAAATCGAATCCTGGTTTTCTCTGCGACAACTCAAATTCGGAACCATGGTGACTGACAGCAGGAAGAACATGGTGTCGGTGCTGCGTCAAAGAGGGCTTAGCCATGCGCCCTGAATGGCATACGTGTTCAATCTGGTTGTCAAGCGGTTCCTGAAGTTTTCCACCCATCTGCAAGACATCCTAAGAATGGCCAGGAAACTTTGCATGCACTTCAGCCAATCGTACACCACACAGCAAACCCTCCTTAAGCTGCAGCGGCAGAATGGCATCCCCCAAAATAGGCTGATATGCAACATTTCCACCTGTTGGAATTCCACCCTCCATATGTTGGACCAACTATACAAACAGAGAAAGGCGATAAACAATTTCTTGATGATCTAAGCGGACAGGAGTACTCCCCTGTGTAACTTCGATGTCAGTCTGTAGCAGCTCATGCGTGACACCTGCCGATTGATCAGGCCCTTTGAGGAGGTTACGTTATTTGTTAGTCGCCTGAACAACGTTATTCCACTGGTTCATGTCCTGGAACAGATGCTGGTAAATCTGGCTGGTCAGGAAACTGGAGACGTGGCGCCTAGATCTCAAGGCCACATGAGCCCTGTGGGGCTAAACTGGGGGAGGAGGAGGACATTGGAGCACAAGCAATATGTAGTAAAATTAGTGTTTTTTCTACACAGGTCATAACAAAAAAATCCAGTGGAGATAATATATCCAAATCCATATCAATTTTATTGTATATTAAAATATGAAGAAAAAGGCCAGATGGAAAAAAGTATACAGAGAAGCGAAGGGCATATATACTTCTCTGGTATATACATTGGGTGTCTGTGAGTCACAGTATTTGACCTGGTACCCGGTAAGTGCTTATCAGCCTTGTGGGAATACATGACAGTCTAGTAGTGTATATGCCCTTCGCTTCTCTGTATACTTTTTTCCATCTTGCCTTTTTCTACATATTTTACTATACAATAAAATTGATACGGATTTGGATATATTATCTCCACTGGCTTTTTTTGTTATGACATTGGATGTTTTTCCAGGTGGAATTTTGTGTAGGTTTACAAGTATTATATATATATTTCTACACAGGTAACAGGAGAGGAGGAGCAGGAGCAGCCAGAGGAGCTACAGAGCATGAGGAAGATGAGGTAGAGGACACAGACACACCATGGCAGCATGCAGTGGAGATGGAGGCAGGGAGTCCCTCCGAGTTACTTGCACAAATGGCCCATTGCATGCACACTTGCTTGCGTAGAAACAGCCAAATTGTCACCATTTGGCAGAGGGATGACTTCTGGCTCTCTAAAATGGGGGCCTTTTGTATACCCGCTCAGAGGGAGGACAAACTGAACTACTATAGAGACATCAGGATTTTCAAACACCAATTCCTGATGCATCAGACTAGATCATCCATGGTGCCACACCAACACTTTGACAAAAGAGCCCTGTTTATTTTGGCTACCTGCTTCAGCTACTATTCTGATGCTGCACCCGCCTGAGGCCACATCTGCTGCCAGGTGCTCCTACTGTCAGCCACCATCTTTAGCTGGTACTGGTATTTCCCCCAAACTTCTGTCACTGGGCCACTCTGTGGTTTCCTCATGCTGCTGCCACCTCACCACTCTTTGTTCTTCCCATGCTGTTGCTACCTCAACACTATGTCATTCGGCCAGTCTGTGGTCTCCTCATGCTGCTGCTACTTCAGCACTCTGTGGTCTCCTCATGCTACTGCCACATCACCACTATGTGACTGGGCCACTCTATGGTCTCCTCATGCTGCTGCCACTTCACCACTCTGTGGTCTCTTCGTGCTGCTGCCACTTCACCACTCTGTGGTTTCCTCATGCTGCTGCCACATCGCCACTCTGTGGTCTCCTTATGCTTCTGCCACTTCAATACTCTGTGGTCTCCTCATGCTGCTGCCATCTCACCACTATGTCACTGGGCCACTTTGTGGTCTCCCCATGCTGCTGCCACATCACCACTATGTTACTGGGCCACTCTGTGGTCTCCCTATGCTGCTGCAACCTCACCACTATGTCATTGGGCCACTCTGTGGACTTCTCATGCTGTTCCATTATTACTTTACTAAGAGAGTAGTGGATGCATGGAATAGTCTTCCTGCAGAAGTGGTTGCTGCAAATACAGTGAAGGAGTTTAAGCATGCATGGGATAGGCATAAGGCCATCCTTCATATAAGATAGGGCCATGGGCTATTCATAGTATTCAGTATATTGGGCAGACTAGATGGGCCAAATGGTTCTTATCTGCCGACACATTCTGTTTCTATGTTTCTCACCCTCCCCACTTCATGACTGGGCCTCTATTTTGGCCTGGTTGACAACATCATTTATTTCACCCTTCTTCTGATCTGTCAGAAGGAAGGAAAAATGAGACGCACAATGGATCCTGTCTATGTAGCAGCTGTAAAGCCTGTATGGTTCCATCAGAATTGGGTTATGATTTGGTAGTCAAAAGCATGAGTGGGTACAAAACAGAGAAGACTATTCTATTCACGTGTCATCTCTGTTTTGGATCCGCTCAGTTTTTTGGCTTTAGCAATACTGATGGATTACTGACAAAATGCTGACCGAGTGAAGGCAGATGCTCCACAGACAGGATCTGTTTTTTGGGGGTTATTGTTCAGATGGATCAGTGGATGGGCAAAATATTCAGTGATGTCAACACAAACTTACTGCTGACACCCTCTCCACTCTGTCGGGGGCCTCTACTTGTATAAGCGTTTAATAGAACAGGTGCTGTAGACATCTATGTGGAATCAGCTGACGGTGTAAAAGGAGTCCGCTTCTTCTTGATGCTAACATCGACCTGTAAGGCTGAGTTCACAATTGAGTTATTTGGTCAGTTTTGGCACCGTAACTGCCCAAATAAGTGAAGTGTGCAGTGACTAAGAGCAACGCCTGTCATGTGCATGTCATACTGACTCACAGTATTATTTCAATACCACAGCAGACTCCCTATGCGTGTTACTGCAAGGCACAGTGTTCTACACCACTATAAAGGCTCTCTGCAGCCAGTAAATAACAGTTTTTTAATGTGATTCACCACAAATAATCAAATCAAATCTTTTCTGAAAATTCGGCAATCCAACCGAATCAAATTTTTGAGAAATTTACTCATCTGTAGATGTAGACTTTAACTGTCTGCATGGTCTCAGCTATATACAGCATGCTACAAGGGCACTTGATGAGTTATATTATGTTGTCTGTATCACAGGTAAAATATCCTTTCATTTTATGTGCCATACCCGTGTGTGGATGGTAAAAGTATTGGCGATTGATATGATTGACATGCAAACACTAAATGCAGTGTAGCCATGGAAATGTGCCTTTTTTGGGGAGTTATAAGGGTTCTGTGTCTGATGCTTGTTTTTATATTACCCAGGTCCTTATGCACTAGCTGATCACGAAGATTGCTTAGGCACCCCAACAACTTCGCCAGCTCACGGCAATGCTGCCTCCACGCATTGTAATCATGGAATTTCCGTGGCGATGTCCTCCTCTGCCTCCTTATCCTCCACCTTTTCCCAGCCTCCACTCTAGGCAAAGTTTAGAGAGGTCTTCCAGTATACCGCTTATGCAAAGCACATTTTCATGCAGTTCTGCACCTTGTCAGCCTGGTCAAGTCACACCTGGAAGAAACTGCTTCATGTCATCAACCAAGAAATAGAATCCTGGCTGTCTCCTCATCAACTGGAAATACTAACCATGGTCACTGATAACAGGAATAACATTCTGTCTGTGCTGCGTCAGGGGTGGCTGACCCATGTGCCCTGCATGGAGCACGCCTTCAGTCTCGTTGGCAACCAGTTCCTGAAGTCTTCCACCCAACTACAAGATGTCTTTAAAATGTCAAGAAAACTGTGCATGCACTTCAGCCACTCTTGCCATGCGAAAAACACCCTCCTTGAGCTGAAAAGGCAGAATGGTGTTCCCCTACATTGCTTCATATGCAACGTTTCCACATGTTGGAATCCACCCTCCACATGTTGGACCAACTGTGTGAGCAAAGGAAACCTGTGACCAATTTCTTGATGATGCAGATGGACAGGACTACTCCCTGGTGATGCCCCTGTCATTCAGACACACAAGCTGTTTTGCTAGCATAAAGGACTAGCTATGCATGTTGCTGCACTGCACAGTGATGTACGCCAGGATACATTCTCCCTAAGTTTAACAGCAGGTTGGGATAGAGCTGATTTAACATGCTTCATGCCAAATTAATTCAGATCAAAGCAAATTTTTAAAACTTTGCTCATTTCTAATAAATACCATCCATTCAACATTGGCACATTCTTGGCAAATCCTACTCACAGGTAGAAGAATTTAAGAATCCACCATTAATCTGCAATAAACATTACAGCAATCTCCATGATCAGCTTGTGCATGTGGACCTTGGTAGCATGAAAACAAGTATCAGAAAGAGAACCCCTGTTAACCCCACACAATGGCACATTTCTGTGGCACCCAGTGCTCCCATTCCATCAAGCACCAATACTTTCACAATCCACACACGATTAGGGCATTTAAAATAAATTGATATTTTATCTGTGATACTGCCAACGTTATAAATACCTCCTCAAGTGCCCTTGCAGCTTGCTGTATATAACTGTACAGTCATGGATGAAAATGTTGGGACCCCTGAAATTTTTCCAGAAAATAAAGTATTTCTCCCAGAAAATTATTGCAATTACACATGTTTTGCTATGCACATGTTTATTTCCTGTGTGCTGAAACAACACAAAAAGACAGAGAAAAAAATGACAAATTGGACATCATTTCTTACAAAACTAAAAAAATGGGCCGGACAAAATTGTTGGCACCTTTTCAAAATTGTGGGTGAAAAAAACTTTGTTTTCAAACATGTGATTCTCACTCAAACTCACCCATGGCAAGTAACAGTTGTGGGCAATATAAAAAGCATACCTCAAACCAGATAAAAAGGCGAGAAGTTGACTCAATCTTTGCATTGTGTGACTGTGAGTGCCACACAGCATGGAAAACAGAGGAGAAAATAACTATCTGAGGACTTGAGAACTAAAATTGTGGAAAAATATCAACAATCTCAAGGTTACAAGTCCATATCCAAAGCTCTTGATGTTCATTTGTCCACGGTGCACAACATAATCAAGAAGTTTACAACCCATGGTACTGTAGCTAATCTCCTTGGACGTGGACGGAAGAGAAAAATTGATGAAAGGTTGCAACGCAGGATAGTCCGGATGGTGGATAAGCAGCCCCAGTCAAGTTCCAAATAAATTCAAGCTGTCCTGCAGGCTCAGGGTACATCAGTGTCAGCACGAACAATCCATCGACAATTGAATGAAATAAAATGCTATGGAAGAAGACCTAGGAGGACCCCAGTTCTGACACAGAGACATAAAAAAGCTAGACTGCAGTTTGCGAAAATGTACGTGAGTAACCACAATCCTTCCTGGAAAAACGTCTTGTGGACAGATGAGACCAAGATAGAGCTTTTTGGTAAACCACATCATTCTACTGTTTACCACATAGAAACGAACACAGTACCTACAGTCAAATGTGGAGGTTCAAAGATGTTTTGGGCTTGTTTTGCTGGCTCTGGCACTGGGAGCATCATGAAATCTGAAGATTACCAAATGATTATGGGTCGCAGTGTAGGGCACAGTGTCAGAACAGAAAGCTGGGATTGCATCCTAGGTCATAGGTCTTCCAGCAGGACAATGACCCTAAAATTACTTCAAGAAGCACCCAGAAATGGATGGAAGCAAAGTGTTGGCCATTTCAGAACTCTCCAGTCCGGATCTAAATCCCTTTGAATCCCATTTAACACCTGTAGAGAGAGGAGGCACCCAAAATTCCAGTTGAGAGATGTAAGAACCTTGTTAATGGTTATAGGAAGCAATTGATTTCAGTTATTTCTTCTAAAGGGTGTGCATCAGAAATATTAAGTTGAGGGTGCCAGTAAATTTGCCCGACCCATTTTTGGAGTTTTGCGTGAGATTATATCATAATTTTTTTTCTCATTTTTATTTATTTTTGTTCCAATGCACACAAAGGAAATAAACGTGTATAAAAAACATTTCTGGAAAAATTTCAGGGGTGCCAGCACTTTCAGCAATGACTGTAGGTTAGACCATGCAGACGGTTAAAGACCGCATCAGTAAACACAAATCAACTATTAGGACTCAAAATCTGTTATTACCAATCCCTTTTCATTTTGATCAACACCACCACTCCATTTCTCAATTTTAATACCAAGCGATAGAGCAAGTGAAACAACCCAGAAGAGGAGGTGACATAAAAAACTGTTATTAAAAAGAAAAGCCTTCTGGATACACAATCTAGACACATTACAACCCAATAGAGACTATAAGATACAGTCTCACTGACTAAATAGTTATTTTTTTTTGTTTTGTTTTTTGCTAAAACCTTAGGAAGTATTCCAATTAAATGATGAAAAATATCCAATTGAAAATGATTATCATATACTTTGTTATATTCAGCAAAAATGTACCAGTTTGTTTCTCTTTGTTGATTTGTTTTGTATCTTTTACTTTCATTTTGGTATGACGTCAGTTGCACGTGATCTGAATACCTACATTAAATAATACCATTGTATGTTACACATCCCACTAGCTGATGAAGGCTGGTGGTGCCGAAACGCGTCCTAAGCATAGATCTGAATTAATATAATAAAGAACACATCTAATTCAATCACAAGAGCATGCTGGGAATTTCTTCTATTACTGTTTTGGGGAGAACCCCTTCTCGTGTGCAGTGCTGACGGAAGACCTAGTTCTGGCTGATTATCACACATCTGAACCTGGGGGTTGACCTCCTTTTTTGCGAGAGGAAAACATCCCCCCATTTTGCTTTGATAGCGAGGGTTTAAAAGCAAGAAGATTATAGCACTATATTAGCTAAATTGCTCTATATTAGTTTTTTTTTCCGAATAGTTCGCTATGTTGCTACAACTTCGTTTTTTTGAATATTCGTAATATTCTAAAACAAGAATATATAGCAATATAGTGAATATTCGAAAAAAAGAATATAGAGAAATTTAGCTAATATAGTTCTATAATCATTTTTTTAATAGTTGTAATTTTTTTCCAATGTGAACTTCAGATGAGAAAAAAATTACAACTATTAGACAAAGAAGATTATAGCACTATATTAGCTAAATTGCTCTATATTAATATTTTTTCTAATATTCGCTATATTGCTATATGTTCTTGTTTTAGAATATTACGAATATTCGAAAAAAACTAAGTTATAGCAATATAGCGAATATTCAAAAAAAAAAAAAATATAGAGCAAGTTAGCTAATATAGTGCTATAATCTTTGTCTAATAGTTGGAAGTTGAAAATTCGCAATAAAAAAGTCACATTAAAAAAATTCGCATATTACACGATCATTACCTTGACGATTTTTCAAGTAAAAATAAATATTTGAATTTGTGAATATTCGATGAATATTCTACAAAATATTTGCGTAATATCACGAATTCGAATATGACCGCTGCCGCTCATGCACTTAGTAGTGATCATCTATATATACTGGTTTCATTCAATTAAATACCCCCCACTATCCCCCCAAAAAATTGTGACCTTGTGGAGAAAAAAATAAACCGAAATGGATTATTGAGGCCTTATGCCTAAGATCACATTATCACTCACAGATAATTTGTTGCACTATTCAGTGTTTTGATGTAGTGATTACCTATATACTAGATTCATTCAATTGAACAACCCATTACCCACTCTAAAATGATTTTGAACATGTGGAGAAATAAATAAATGGAAATGGTTAATTGAGGCCTGACACCTAAGATCACTCATAGATAATCTGGTGCACTCATCCTGTGTATTGGTGTAGAGATTACCTATATACTGGTTTCAATTGAACAAACCCACAAAAAAATTTAATTCCAACTATGTAAAGATAATTAATGATCTTGTAGAAGGCTTGCATAGTAAAATATCAATTTTCGCAGATGACACTAAACTGTGTAAAGTAATTAACACTGATGAGGACAGTATACTACTACAGAGGGATCTGGATAGATTGGAGGCTTGGGCAGATAAGTGGCAGATGAGGTTTAACACTGATAAATGTAAAGTTATGCACATGGGAAGGAATAATGCAAGTCATCCTGTACTTATTAAATGGTAAAACACTCGGTAACACTGACATGGAAAAGGATCTAGGAATTTTAATAAACAGCAAACTAAGCTGCAAAAAACAGTGTCAGTCAGCTGCTGCCAAGGCCAATAAGATAATGGGTTGCTTCAAAAGGGATATAGATGCCCGTGATGAGAACATAGTCCTACCACTTTACAAATCATTAGTCAGACCACACATGGAGTACTGTGTACAGTTCAGGGCTCCAGTGAACAAGGCAGACATAGCAGAGCTGGAGAGGGTCCAGAGGAGGGCAACTAAAGTAATAACTGGAATGGGGCAACTACAGTACCCTGAAAGATTATCAAAATTAGGGTTATTCACTTTAGAAAAAAGACGACTGAGAGGAGATCTAATTAATATGTATAAATATATCAGGGGACAGTACAGAGATCTATCCCATCCTCTATTTATCCCCAGGACGGTGACTGTGACGAGGGGACATCCTCTGCGTCTGGAGGAAAGAAGGTTTGTACACAAACATAGAAGAGGATTCTTTACGGTAAGAGCAGTGAGACTATGGAACTCTCTGCCTGAGGAGGTGGTGATGGTGAGTACAATAAAGGAACTCAAGAGGGGCCTGGATGTATTTCTGCAGTGTAATAATATTACAGGCTATAGCTACTAGAGAGGGGTCATTGATCCAGGGAGTTATTCTGATTGCCTGATTGGAGTCGGGAAGGAATTTTTATTCCCCTAAAGTGAGGAAAATTGGCTTCTACCTCACAGATTTTTTTTGCCTTCCTCTGGATCAACTTGCAGGATGACAGGCCGAACTGGATGAACAAATGTCTTTGGCCTTATGTATTATGTACTATGTTACTATAGGACAAATGGAAACGGATGATTAAGGGCCAGGCCTGATGTTTAATACCATATTATCACTGACAAATAATTTGGTGCACTACCCTGTGTATTTGTTTACTACTGTAATGATCACCTATATGCTGGTTTAATTCAATTGAACAACCCCACAAGAACATAACATTACAACTGTGTGGAGAAATAATAACTGGAAATGGATGATTGAGACCTGATGACTAAGATCATGTTATCACTCACAGATAATTTGTTAAACTATACAGTGTTTTGGTGTATTGTTCACCTATATGCTGGCTTAATTCGATTAAACAACCCAATACCCCCCCCCCCCCCCGCCCACAAAAAAAAATTGTGACCTTGTGGAGAAAGAGAAATAAACAGAAATGGATTATTGAGGCATTATGCCTAAGATCACATTATCACTCAACTCACAGATAATTTGTTGCACTACCCAGTGTTTTGGTGTAGTGAACACCTATATGCTCGTTTAATTAATTCCAATGCCCCCCCCCCCCCCACAAAGAAATGAAAATTGGAAACTGTGGAGATACAGAAATCAATCACATCAATCACTGATTTATACAGTTTTATACCATGAGCCCTGACATGGAGTTCGCACTAGTATTCTATATTCTATGCTAGATTGATGGTAGAACACATGTTGTACATGTTTAAAGTAATGTAATTGTAGGTAGATGCAGTTGAGGTTTGCTGCAGTTGTGCTAGGAGGCAAAGCCAGCATCAGCACCTCAATTCTCATTCCCTGGCGGGCAGCTTTCCCTGCCTGTAGCTTTCCCTGCCTGTCCCTATTCTACAAACACAATTCTTCTTTTTATTTCTACCCTTTCCTTCACTGTCCCTGGCAGTATAATACAAGCTTGATTGATTTTTTTACTCTCCCTAACTCCCTAGGATTATTTTTTTCTGGCAGACACTATAAGACCCATCCACCCTCATTGACAGCCCAGCACAGAATAACTTCAAAGGGGTTCTCTGGAAATTAAGAAAATTAAAATCCTTAAATATATTCCCAAATAACTTTCATTAGTTATAATGGCTCGTTTCCTCAAGAAAGCAATTATCAGGTGAAATAAAATTACCGCCGTCCTATTAGTACATACAAAACCTGTCCTAATCACACAGCAGGACAAGTTAATTCACAAAACTGAGCTAAAGAGCTGCCTCATCCTCCTCTCTGCTCTGCTCATCATTGTGATCCTGAATACAGATAAGATCTTCAGCTGAATCCTTAGAAGGAATGGAGTTCGTGAGGAGACATAACGTACAGAGGATGGACAGGACAGAGTGTGCTAATGGAGACTCCATACAAGAGCTGCTGTTTATTACCCCCACCCTACTCTTTGTACTTCATGTCACCTCATGATCTCTATTCCTTCAGAGATTCAGCTGAAGATCTTATCAGCTATATTCAGGATTCATAATCGACTGACAAGCAGAGCAGAGAGGAGGCTGAGGCAGCTCTTTAGTTCACTGCTCTGAAGTGACCTGTCCTACTGCCTGATACAAGAATCATGATTTTTTATTTTTTTTCCATATCAGTGATGGTTTGGCCAAACCCTTGTCTTTCCTTTTCTCATCATGTTTCCATTAAAAACGACAGTCAGAGGAGGATGAGACAGTACTTTATCTCAGTGCTGTGCAGTAACTTGTGCTGCTGTGTGATTAGGACAGGTTTCGTGTGTACTAATAGAATGGTGGCCATTTTATTTCTCCTGATGATTGCTCCTTAGACAAAATGATCTGTTCTAACTAATGAAAGGTATTTGGGAATATATTTATGCTAAAGTAATATTACTATTTAAATTTTCTTAATTCCTGGATAAGCCTTTTAGGCTTGTTCTGCTAGGACACCCCCCAGCTTGCTTCAGCACTGATTGGCTCATCCAGGCTAGTCTGTTGGCCTGGGAACCAATCAGGGTAAGCCCCTCCCACTTCCTCTCAGGGTCAGGAGAGCACCTTTCTTCTTTCTCCCTTGTGCTTTTTCCCCGCAAACATGTGTAGTAAAATGCGCCATTTTACTCGATTCATCTAAAAGGAACCTGAAAACGTTCAGGTTTGTCTGCCATCCGATAAATTGCAAAGTTCGGTACAAACTGATTCACTCATCTTTAGTTGTAATTCCAACCGTGTGGATATCTTTTTTATTGTCTGTAAATGTATTTTATCATGCTATGTAATCCAGGGGACAACCAGACATGACAATGCTTAGACTTCACCCAGTGTGAAACTCTTGTTCAAGTTAAAGATTGCAAATGGGTGTAGTGTGCAGACAATAAATTATGATATACTGTATGTCAAATTCATTCATATGCTCTAAAGTATGATATGTGTGATAATACAGACCTGTATTGAACTTGCTGCTGACCTACTACCCTGTACAAGATTTATCAGAACAGTACATAAATGTGTATCTTTTCAATGGAGCTAAAGCTTTGTGTGTCAGCACGGCTTCTAATGAAACATCCTTTGAATAATCATAAGTATTTCGTGTTATGGTATTGTACTCATTATAACTTGGAGTGAGGGCATGAAAAAGCATGTGGATTAAAGCTGGAAAGCAAGAGGATTAAGGGATTAAAGGGGAAGTAAAGACAGCGCAGATACTGTCTGCTCATATTTCTTTCTTATTGCATCTATTTATTTTCGTACTGGTAGATTTCTATCAGATCTTTAAAAAATTCATGAGGTTTCTGTTTCGAGGTCTATTTGTTTAGGAGAATCACCTCATAAAATATTGCAGCTCATCTTTGCAGCAAATCCTTAGAGATTCCTGCCTTGTTCACCCAGAGCCATAAATTATAGAAATGTCAACATGTCGCACAAGCTGCAGCTGGCTTTACCCCTCTCTAGGTAATGCTTTTTAATGCTGCTGGTAACAACATTGTGTTTTTGCCTTTCTTGATATGAAGACTTATCTACGCCCTGTCAGTAATGATGTGGCCAAAAAAATTCTACACTATAATATGTGACTGGAATTCTGGAACACAAATTGCTTTAGGCCAATGATTTCATTTCAGGATGTGAAAAATAGGAAAAAAAATATTTTACACTTAGGGACGTATAAAAATGTCATTAGTGATTATAGATCACTAAAGAAAAAATAAAATCCACAAGCTGTCACTAAACCGTTAGGAAATTGCATTTTTCTATATTGAAACTTGACAAATAAAGGGCTCAACAATCTATGTGAGGACAAACAGGCATAAAACACACATACAGTACCCATCCACAGACTATGTATACCCACATGTAAGAGGGTTGGAAAACAACCTTGTCCCTTTTACAAATAAAATCATATGGTTTACAGCAGGCATCCCCAGCTGTTGCAAAACTACAACTCCCAGCAAGCCTGAACAGCCTACAGGTATCAGCCTACAGCAGGGCATTGTGGGAGTTGTAGTTTTATAACAACTGGAGGGCCGCAGTTTGAGGATGCCTGGTTTACAGTAACTGTTGTTATGGGCCACTATTTGTCCCTCTTGCTGTGGCAATACCATCTAGCTGATTTGTAATATGACTGGAAAATTGGCTTCTACCTCACAGGTTATTTTTTGCTTTCCTCTGGATCAACTTGCAGGATAACAGGCCGAACTGGATGGACAAATGTCTTTTTTCGGCCTTATGTACTATGTTACTGTTGCTTGGATATGCCAGCATTGCTATAATGTTATTTTTTATGGGCCATCTCCCATCAGTTGTCTGAGTTAAATAAAAGTTTGGACAGCTCCTCTAAATGGTCTAAAATGACAAAAGAATGGATACTCATGCAGTGACCGGGCCGCAGGGGCAATATTTGAGTGTACTGGGCCGATGGGAGTAGTAGTAATTTTGCTCATGGTTAGCAGCGCTCCCTGGGCCGGCGTGCAGTGAATAGAAGGACAGCACCAGTTCCTTCGGGGCACACTCTGTTGTCCAGGGATTCCCGCCAAATGGTGTTTGAGGTGCCCTTGGTGGAATGGGTTTTTAGGTGCCTTGGATGCAGGGTTCCTGGTTTACACAGCAATACAAATGTAGCAGGGTTAGCACTCCAGCTCTTAACTCAAATTTCTTAACTCATCGCTTTATCTTGAGACAAAAGCCATTGAAAAGCAATTGAAGGTGTTTGCTTAGATTAGATAACACAACTCAGAGTGTTAACTCTACTCCATCCGTACATTGACATGCCATATACAGAAGTTTTAAGTGCCCACGAACATCACTGAGTAGGACACTGCATTCCTTAATTTGGGTCTCTCGACAAGCCCCCCTAAAGTGGGACGTGAGGAGATCTTGTGCCCTGATTCCCAAACTCTTCCCTCAGACAACCAGTGTCTGAGGGTCACACCACTGCCTTCTCTTCCCCTGTGTTACGTGCTGTCCAATCCCCTGTCCAAGATGCAGGCCCGGATGCCTCCCGCCATGCACCTGGACCTTCACAAGCACCATCAGCTAGCACATTCACTTCTGTGTCCCAGGGCAGCGTACAGATGTCTATATCCCAGACCTTTGAACAAAAGCGCAAATACGCAGCCACACACCCACAGACCATAGCACTAAATGCGCACCTTTCCAAATTGCTGGCCCTGGAAATGTTGCCACTTAGGCTTGTGGACACTAAGGATTTCCACAGTCTGATGGCGGCGGCTGTCCTGTGGTACTCTGTAGCCAGCCGCCAATATTTTTCATGGTGTGCAGTCCCATCCTTACACCAGCATGTGTCCCGTAACATCACCTGTGCCCTGACCAACACAGTTATTGGGAAGGTCCATTTAACAACCGACACATGGACAAGTGCTTTTGGCCAGGGATGCTATATTTCCGAGACTGCATACTGGGTGAACGTTGTGGAAGCCGGGAGCTAGTCATACCCTGGGATGGCACAGGTGCTACCGACGCCAAGGATTGGGGGCCCTACTTCCATCAGGGTTTCCGCCACCACCTACGTTAGTGGCTGCAACCTCCACCCTTCTCCTCCTCCACTTCCACCTCTGAATTATCATCTTACAGCACCTGTCAGACATCAGTCAGTAGCTGGAAGCAGTGTAGCACTACAGTGGGGAAGCGGCAACAGGCCGTGCTTAAACTGATCTGCTTAGGTGACAAACAGCACACCACCGCAAAGCTCTGGCAGGGGATAAGGGACCAGACTGAGCTATGGCTCTCGCCACTCAACCTAGAACCAGGCATGGTTGTGTCTGATAATGACCTTAACTTGGTGGCGGCTTTGGAGATCAGCAAGCTCACACACATACCATGCATAGCCCACGTGTTCAACCTAGTGGTTCAGCGGTTTCTCAAAACCTTCCCCAATTTGCCTGAGCTACTGGTGAAGGTGTGCCGCATGTGTGCCCATTTCCGCAAATCATCGACGGCTTCCTCCAGTGTGTGAACGCTGCAGCAGCGCTTGCAATTGCCAGCTCACCAACTGTTGTGCGAAGTGAACATGTGCTGGAATTCCACGTTCCACATGTTGGCCAGGCTTTGTGAGCAGCAGAGGGCAGTAATGGAATACCAGCTGTAACATGTTCATCACCTTTCCAGTCAGCTACCACTCTTCAGAAGCTACGAATGGGCATTGATGTCTGACCTCCGTGAGGTTTTAAGCAACTTTGAGGATTTAACACTGATGGTGAGTGGTGATAATGCTGTGTGTTGGAACTGCTGTGTGTTATTATATTTGCTTGTACTATTGTTTTATGCAAAGTTTTTGAAAGGTTAGTGATCAAAAATAAAATTAACAAGCTGAAATAACAAGCTAAAATAACAAGCTAGAAAACTGCACAATTTCTCCTTCTTCAGCTCTGGTTGTGTGCTACTTAGAGACTGACCTTTTTCCTTCTAGTTCTTCTAGGCATATCTACTAAAGCATATAATTCTTGATGCCTGACTAGTTATTGTCAGAAAGAGGAAACTACCTACCCCCACCCCCCCCCCCCCCCATCCAACCATTCAGGAACTCACACCCTCTGTATCTTTTGCTAACAAGCTGGAACATCAATATTCTGCCTGATACCCAAGCAGGAATTCAACTACCTCATCATGCCTCTCCTGGTCTCTGGTTTAAGATCTTGCTGGTCCTTGCAGTATGCATTGTCTTGGTTTTCTACGGGTCTTCTATACAGGCTTTGGTTCCATAGACTTTCTACTCGGGGCGTAGCTATACTGGAAGCAGGGAAAGCGGCTGCTATGGGGCCCAAACTCAGAAGAGGCCCAGCCAGGAAGAGGACTAAAAGATTTTATTTTCAGGGCCCCCACATCAGTATTATACAATGCCATTACATTACATACAGTGACAGTATATACTGTGACATGACATACAGTTTATATGTGTTGTAACTAGACAAAGCGTCTGCCAGGCCTGGTCTGATAGAGCTATCTTGACTCGCCACAGAAGTGGGGGTTGCACGGGAGGAGGGTGTTTCATAAAAGTTGCTGTGAGTGCTCATTCAAAAATTTGCTGTGGGGCTCAGTGATTTCTAGTCATGGCACTGTTTCTACTACATTGTGGCTATAAATATCAAGGATACCTATTTACAGGGGCGGACTGGGAACTTATAGTGGTCCTGGAAAAAAAGGAAAAACTAAAAGTGGTCCCATGTTGAGTAAAAGTGGTCCAAATTGACAGAAGGCAGGGCAACACAAGTAGGCAGGGACAAAAGAAGTAGGCAAGGTCAGCAACACTGTATTGCAGCACAAAATACTACCGTAGAAATACCATGGTGCAGCACAAAATACTGCTGTCACGGAAGGTGTTACAGAAAACTAGAAGACACAAATGAAGATCCGACTGACTTGATCCAAAACTAAGGAACAATAGGGTAAGCCCTGTAAGAGCCCTAGCTCTCTCCCTTACTGCTCAGCCTATGCAAAAATCTCAATGGTAGAAAATTGCATATCCTCGTTCCTCGACTGTATGACACCTGAACACCCTATAATAGTGAGGGGACACAACCACTGGCTCCCTACACTTAATACGAAGGGAGTCAGGGTCACCTAGGATCAAGCCCACAGGCAAACAGAAATCAAGAAAACAGACTTATCTTGTGGATGTAGCAGTAACAGTTTCTAGCATCAGCACACTCCAGGAAGTTGTATAAACCGCAGTGATGCAGTATGGGAGGGGATTTAAAGGGATGCAATCAGTGCAACTAGATGACAGCTGAGAGAGGGAAACGAGATGACAAAACAAAAGCAAAACAAAAGAACCTCAGGCAGGAGGTTCTGAAGAACGTCTGTCAGTGCTTCTCAGATGTCTGGCGGTGACAGTACCCCTCCTTCTATGAGTGGATTCCGGACACTCAGAGCCCACCTTCTCAGGATGGGACCTATGGAAAGCCCTGATGAGACGAGTGGCCTTACTGTCCGTCACTGGGACCCACATCCTCTCCTCAGGACCATAACCCTCCCAATGAACGAGGTACTGAAGAGGACCGCGGACAACACGGGAATCCACAATCCTAGAGACCTGAAATTCAAGATTACCATCAACCACAATCGGAGGAGGAGGCAAAGAGGAGGGTACAGTGGGTTGGACAAAAGGTTTTAATAGGGACTTGTGAAAAACATTATGGATCTTCCAAGTCTGAGGAAGATCAAGACGGTAGGCAACAGGATTGATGACAGACAAGATTTTGTAAGGCCCAATAAACTTCCAGGAGGGAACCCTTTAATTTGATATTCTTAGTAGACAACCATGCCAGATCACCAACACTCTGGACCAGGCACACAGTCTCTTATCCGCCACACACTTATATCTCTCACTCATGCTCTTTAGATCATCCTGAATCTTTTGCCAAATAGATGACAAAGACGAGGAGAATCTCTCCTCATCAGGTAAACCAGAAGCGGAGAGAAGAAACCCCAGAAATTGAATTTCTGGAACCGCAAACACACATTTTTCCAGTTTAGCGTACTATTTATTCTCCCACAGGATGAGCAAGACCTGACGTAGGTGGTCCTTATGAGTACAAATTTCCCCATTAAATGATAAAAAATGCTGTTCACAAAATGCTGAAAGACGGCTGGAGCATTAATCAAACCAAAAGGCATAACCAAATTCTCAAAATGGCCCTCAGGGGTATTGAAGGCCGTCTTCCATTCGTCTCCTTCTCTGACCCTGACCAGGTTGTATGCCCCTCTCAAGTCCAACTTGGAAAAAACTTTAGCCCCAACAATCTGGTAAAACAGGTCCGGGATCAGAGGAAGCGGATAAGGGTCACGAATTGTGATACTGTTCAGCTCCCTGAAATCCAGACATGGTCTTAAAGAACCATCTTTTTTCTTAACAAAGAAAAAAACAGCGGCAACAGGTGACTTCGAGGGTCGTATATGTCCTTTTCTCAGGCTCTCAGAGATATAAGCATGCATAGCGACCCTTTCAGGTTGGGAGAGATTGTATAAACGAGATTTAGGCAGCTTGGCGCCTGGGATGAGATTAATAGGGCAATCGTACTCCCTGTGAGGGGGCAGCTCCTGAACACCACTCTCAGAAAACACATCCGAAAATTCAGAGAGAAAAGATGGTACAGTCTTAGTAGAAACCTCTGAAACAGATGTCGTGAGGCAATTCTCTCTGCAAAAGTCACTCCAACCATTTATTTGCCTCGCTTGCCAATCAATGGTGGGGTTATGCTTAGTGAGCCAGGGTAGCCCCAACACTAGAGGAGTAGGCAACCCGCTTAGGACGAAACATGACACATCCTCAACATGAGTATCACTCACAATCAAATGGATATTGTGAACTATGCCCTTTAACGATTTCTGAGAAAGTGGAGCGGAATCAATAGCAAAAACAGTTATATCCTTTCCCAAAGTGCATACCTGGAAACCATGTGTTATAGCAAATTGATTATCAATGAGATTGACAGCTGCTCCACTATCTACAAAAATCTCACAAAAAATGTTCTTGCTCTCTAGCGCCACCCTGGCAGGTAGGACAAAACGGGAGCTACAAGCAAACGGAAAACCTTCAATTTCCGCATTAACCTTGCCAATAGTAACAGATGGAACGTTTTTAGAGGATTCTTTTCTTTTTGTTTCTTTATTACTCTCAAAGAAAATGCCTGAATCTCCTAGAGGGACAAACATTTGCCAAATGATTTATACCTCCACAACAAAAACAAACCCTCCTCTGAGAGCTGAATCTTCTAGAGGCAAGCAAATCCAGCTGCATGAGCTCCTGCTCAGGAGGGATTAAGAGAGACTGAGACCCCTGCGCCCTGAATGAGACCACTGCACTCTCCTTGGACTGAGTATGACAGGAAGGAGTGATCTCTCCTCTCTCTCTAAGATGCCTGTCAATGCGAACGGCCCGAGACATGGCAGACTCCAAAGAGATAGGTCTCTCATGAAAGGCAAATGCATCCCTCTGAAAGACCATGGCAAAATTGACTTCGGAGTGCAGCATCATTCCAACCAGTATCAGCTGCCCATCTCCGAAATTCTGAACAGTATATCTCTGCGGACTGTTTACCCTGGCATAAAAGACATAGTCTAGACTCAGCCAGAGCAATACGATCCGGATCATCATATATCTGACCCAGGGCTAAAAAAAATTCATCCACTGAACAAAGGGGCCGTGCCCCCACCGGCAGCGAAAAGGCCCAAGACTGAACATTATCCCTGAGCAGCGAGATGATGATCCCCACCCTCTGCTCCTCATCACCAGAGGAATGGGGAAGTAAGCGAAAATGGAGTTTGCAAGCCTCTCTAAAACGAACAAAATTCTCACTACCCCCGGAGAACGTATCCGGGAGCGAGATCATAGGCTCAGAACAAACTCCATGAACGCAAGCTGAACCGGTCACCTGAAACTGATATACAGTTTTACGGAGATCTGCTACCTCCAATGAAAGACCCTGCATGCGTTCAGTCAAAAGTGAAACCGGATCCATGCTTGAGACGGTTTTGGCGGTTTATAATGTCACGGAAGGTGTTACAGGAAACTAGAAGACACAAGTGAAGATCCGACTGACTTGATCTAAAACTAAGGAACAATAAGGTAAGCCCTGTAAGAGCCCTAGCTCTCTCCCTTACTGCTCAGCCTATGCAAAAATCTCAATGGTAGAAAATTGCATACCCTCGTTCCTCGACTGTATGACACCTGAACACCCTATAATAGTGAGGGGACACGACCACCGGCTCCCTACACTTAATACGGAGGGAGTCAGGGTCACCTAGGATCAAGCCCACAGGTAAACAGAAATCAAGAAAACAGACTTATCTTGTGGATGTAGCAGTAACAGTTTCTAGCATCAGCACACTCCAAGAAGTTGTATAAACCGCAAAGTGATGCAGTATGGGAGGGGATTTAAAGGGATGCAATCAGTGCAACTAGATGACAGCTGAGTGTCACAACCAGACATCTGAGAAGCTCTGACAGATGCCTTTCAGAACCTCCTCCTTGAGCTTTTCTTTGTTTTGGTTTTCAGTTCCTTATCTCGTTAGTCTCTCTCAGCTGTCTTGTAGTTGGACTGATTGAATCCCTTTAAATTTCTCCCCATAATGCATTAGTGTGCAGTTTATACAACTTCCTGGAGTGTGTGTGCATGCTGATCCTAGTTCCCAGTCTTCTACAAGTTAAGTGTTGTACATTCATTTGTGATTTTATGTTTGCTGGATCCCAGGTGACCCTGACTCCCTCCGTGTCTAGTGTAGGGAGTCGGTGGTCGTGTCCCCTCACTATTGTATGGTGTTCAGGTGTTATATAGTCGAGGTACGTGGATATGCGATCATCCACCATTGGGGTGTTTGCATAGGCTGAGCAGAGTCAGGGAGAGTGCCAGGTCTTATGCAGGGGTCTCCCTTTTGTTCCTTAGTTTTGGATCCAGCAAGTCATATATTCATTTTGCATTGTCTTGTTTCCTGTACACCTTCCGTGACATTATAAACCGCCAAAACCGTCTCAAGCATGGATCCGGTTTCACTTTTGACTGAACGCTTTCAGGGTCTTTCATTGGAGGTAGCCGATCTCCGTAAGACTCTTTCTCAGTTTCTAGTGACCGGTTCAGCTTACGCTCATGGAGTTTGCTCTGAGCTTAAGATCTCGCTCCCGGATACGTTCTCCGGGGGTAGTGAGAATTTTGTGCGTTTCAGAGAGGCTTGCAAACTCCATTTTCGCCTTCTTCCCCATTCCTCTGGTGATGAGGAACGGAGGGTGGGGATCATTATATCGCTGCTCAGGGGTAACGCTCAGTCGTGGGCCTTTTCGCTGCCGGTGGGGGCACGGCCCCTCCGTTCAGTGGATGAATTATTTTTAGCCCTGGTCCGATATATGATGATCCGGATCGTGTTGCTTTGGCTGAGTCTAGACTACGTCTGTTATGCCAGGGTAAACAATCCGCAGAGATATACTGCTCAGAATTTCGGAGATGGGCAGCTGATACTGGTTGGAATGATGCTGCACTCCGAAGTCAATTTTGCCATGGTCTTTCAGAGGTATTGAAAGATGCATTTGCCTTTCATGAGAGGCCTATCTCCTTGGACGCTGCTATGTCTCAGGCCGTTCGTATTGACAGGCATCTTAGAGAGAGAGGAGAGATCTCTCCTTCCTGTCATACTCAGTCCCAGGACAGTGCAGCGGTCTCATTCTGTGCGCAGGGGTCTCAGTCGCTGTCAGCCCCTTCTGAGCAGGAGCCCATGCAGCTGGGGTTGATTGCCTCTGACAATAGAAGATTCAGCCCGCATGGGAAGGTTTGTTTTTGTTGTGGAGGTATAAATCATTTGGCAAATTTTTGTCCCTCTAGGAGATTCAGGCAGTCTTCTGGGAGTAATAAAGAAACAAAAAGGAAAAAATCTTTAAAAAATGTTCTATCTGTTACTTTTTGCAGGGTTGAGGCGAAAATTGAAGGTTTTCCGTTTGCTTGTAGTTCCCATTTTGTCCTACCTGCCAGGGTGGCGCTAGAGAGCAAGAACATTTTTTGTGAGATTTTTGTAGATAGTGGAGCAGCTGTTAATCTCAATAATAGTCATTTTGCGATAACTCATGGTTTCCAGGTATGCACTTTGGGAAAGGATATTCCTGTTTTTGCTATTGATTCCGCTCCACTTTCTCAGAAATCATTAAAGGGCATAGTTCACAATATTCGTTTAATTGTGAGGATGTGTCATGTTTTGTCCTTAGCGGATTACCTACTCCTCTTGTGTTGGGGCTACCCTGGCTCACTAAACATAACCCCACCATTGATTGGCAAGCGAGGCAAATAAATGGTTGGAGTGACTTTTGCAGAGAGAATTGCCTCACGACATCTGTTTCTGAGGTTTCTACTAAGACGGTACCACCTTTTCTCTCTGAGTTTTCGGATGTCTTCTCTGAGAGTGGAGTTCAGGATTTGCCCCCGCACAGGGGAGTACGATTGCCCTATTAATCTCATCCCAGGCGCCAAGCTGCCTAAATCTCGTTTATACAATCTCTCCCAACCTGAGAGGGTCGCTATGCGTACTTATATCTCTGAGAGTCTGAGAATAGGACACATACGACCCTCGAAGTCACCTGTTGCCGCTGGTTTTTTCTTTGTTAAGAAAAAAGATGGTTCTTTAAGACCATGTCTGGATTTCAGGGAGCTGAACAGTATCACTAATCGTGACCCTTATCCGCTTCCTCTGATCCCGGACCTGTTTAACCAGATTGTTGGGGCTAAAGTCTTTTCCAAATTAGATCTAAGAGGGGCATACAACCTGGTCAGGGTCAGAGAAGGAGACGAATGGAAGACGGCCTTCAATACCCCTGAGGGCCATTTTGAGAATTTGGTTATGCCTTTTGGTTTGATGAATGCCCCAGCCGTTTTTCAGCATTTCGTGAACAGCATTTTTTATCATTTAATGGGAAAATTTGTATTAGTGTATTTGGATGACATTTTGATTTTTTCTCCTGATTTCAAAACTCATAAGGAACACTTACGTCAGGTCTTGCTCATCCTGCGGGAGAATAAATTATACGCAAAACTGGAAAAATGTGTGTTTGCGGTTCCAGAAATTCAATTTCTGGGGTTTCTTCTCTCCGCTTCTGGTTTTCGCATGGACCCCGAGAAGGTCCGCGCTGTGCTTGAGTGGGAGCTTCCTGAGAATCAGAAGGCGCTGATGCTTTTTTTGGGCTTTGCCAATTATTACAGGAAGTTTATTTTGAATTATTCCTCTATTGTTAAACCACTCACTGATATGACCAGAAAGGGGGTAGATTTTTCTTCCTGGTCGGTAGAGGCGCGTAAGGCCTTTTCTAATATCAAGGAGAGTTTTGCTTCCGCTCCCATCTTGGTACAACCTGATATTTCTCTACCCTTCATAGTTGAGGTTGATGGTTCTGAGGTAGGTGTGGGTGCGGTCTTGTCTCAGGGTTCCTCTCCTGCCAAATGGCGACCGTGTGCCTTTCTCTCGAAGAAACTCTCCTCCGCAGAGAGAAATTACGATGTGGGAGATAGGGAATTGTTGGCCATAAAGTTGGCTTTTGAGGTATGGCGCCATTGGCTAGAGAGAGCCAGACACCCTAATACCGTGTTTACTGACCATAAAAATCTGGCCTACTTGGAGTCAGCCAAGCGTCTGAACCCGAGACAGGCCAGATGGTCTTTGTTCTTTTCAAGGTTTCATTTTGTTGTCACGTTCCGCCCTGGGGTTAAGAATGTGAAGGCAGATGCCCTGTCACGTTGTTTTCCTGGAGGTGGGAATTTTAAAGACCCGGGTCCCATTTTGGCTGAAGGTGTGGTAGTCTCTGCTCTTTTTCCTGAATTGGAGGCAGAGGTTCAGGTAGCCCAGTCAGAGGCTCCTGATCTTTGTCCTCCTGGGAGGTTGTTTGTGCCTCTCGCTTTAAGACACAAGATTTTTAAGGAATACCACGATACGGTCCTTGCTGGGCACCCGGGGGCAAGAGCCACAGTGGATCTCATCGCTCGGAGATTCTGGTGGCCTGTGCTTCGTAAGTCGGTTGAGGGTTTTGTGGCAGCCTGCGAGACTTGCGCTCGTGCCAAAGTCCCTCATTCACGGCCATAAGGTCCTCTCCTTCCCTTACCCATTCCTTCCCGTCCTTGGACACATCTGTCCATGGACTTCATTACGGACCTGCCTCGTTCCTCGGGGAAGACTGTGATTCTGGTGGTGGTGGACCATTTTAGCAAAATGGTGCATTTCATCCCTTTTCTTGGTTTGCCCAATGCTAAGACGTTGGCGCAGGCATTTATTGATCACATTGTCAAATTGCATGGTCTCTGATAGGGGCACGCAGTTTGTTTCCAGATTCTGGAAGGCTTTCTGTTCTCGTTCGAGGGTCGGTTGTCATTCTCTTCTGCTTTCCACCTGCAGTCGAATGGCCAGACAGAACGCGTCAATCAGAATCTGGAGACTTATCTGCGCTGTTTTGTGGCGGAGAATCAGGAGGATTGGTGTTCTTTTTTGTCCCTTCCCGAATTTGCTTTAAATAACCGTCGTCAGGAGTCCTCTGATAAGTCACCATTTTTTGGTGCATATGGGTTTCATCCGCAGTTTGGGACATTCTCGGGAGAGGGGTCTTCTGGTTTACCTGATGAGGACAGATTCTCCTCATATTTGTCATCGATTTGGCAAAAGATTCAGGATAATCTAAAGAGCATGAGTGAGAGATATAAGCGTGTGGCAGATAAGAGACGTGTGCCTGGTCCGGACCTGAATGTTGGTGATCTGGTATGGTTGTCTACCAAGAATATCAAATTGAAGGTTCCCTCCTGGAAGTTGGGTCCTAAGTTTATTGGGCCTTACAAAATCCTGTCTGTCATCAATCCTGTTGCCTACCGTCTTGATCTTCCTCAGACTTGGAAGATCCATAATGTTTTTCATAAGTCTTTATTAAAACCTTATGTTCAACCCATTGTACCCTCGCCTTTGCCTCCTCCTCCGATTATGGTTGATGGGAATCTTGAATTTCAGGTCTCTAGGATTGTGGATTCTCGTGGTGTCCGCGGTTCTCTCCAGTACCTCGCTCATTGGGAGGGTTATGGTCCTGAGGAGAGGATGTGGGTCCCAGTGACGGACATTAAGGCAACTCGTCTCATCAGGGCTTTCCATAGGTCCCATCCTGAGAAGGTGGGCTCTGAGTGTCGGGAGTCCACTCGTAGAGGGAGGGGTACTGTCACAACCAGACATCTGAGAAGCTCTGACAGATGCCTTTCAGAACCTCCTCCTTGAGCTTTTCTTTGTTTTGGTTTTCAGTTCCTTATCTCGTTAGTCTCTCTCAGCTGTCTTGTAGTTGGACTGATTGCATCCCTTTAAATTCCTCCCCATAATGCATTAGTGTGCGGTTTATACAACTTCCTGGAGTGTGTGTGCATGCTGATCCTAGTTCCCAGTCTTCTACAAGTTAAGTGTTGTACATTCATTTGTGATTTTATGTTTGCTGGATCCCAGGTGACCCTGACTCCCTCCGTGTCTAGTGTAGGGAGCCGGTGGTCGTGTCCCCTCACTATTGTATGGTGTTCAGGTGTTATATAGTCGAGGTACGTGGATATGCGATCATCCACCATTGGGGTGTTTGCATAGGCTGAGCAGAGTCAGGGAGAGTGCCAGGTCTTATGCAGGGGTCTCCCTTTTGTTCCTTAGTTTTGGATCCAGTAAGTCATATATTCATTTTGCATTGTCTTGTTTCCTGTACACCTTCCGTGACACTGAGAGAGGGAAATGAGATGACAAAACAAAAGCAAAACAAAAGAACCTCAGGCAGGAGGTTCTGAAGAACATCTGTCAGTGCTTCTCAGATGTCTGGCGGTGACAATTGCCTTAGGGTCCATTCACACGTCCGTAATTTGGGTCGGCATTCGTTCCACAATTTGCGGACCCGTTCACTTTCAATAGGGCTGGAACGAATGCGAATCCGCATTTTTTAGGATCCGCATCTGTTTTTTCAGGATCCGTTTTTTCAGGATCCGCAATTCCGTTCCTGAAAAAAATAGAACATGTCCTATTCTTGTCCGCAAATTGCACATTTCAGGTGTCCGGTGTTTCACGGATCTGCACTTTGCGGATGCGCAAAACACTTACGGACATGTAAATGGACCCTTAGAAGAACTAAATTCCACAGTGCAACACAAAATACTGCCATCCTCCCTACAATATTAAACTGTATCACCATTCTGAGGACAGTTATACAGTTGAGTTCAGGAGGGCACCTGCAGCCTCTTGCCAAGTGCGTGAGTACCTGATGCTCTTAGCTTTACTTAATGATGAAGGCATCAGATCATTATGTACCCGGCCGACGGCCATGAGGAGGGCTTGGTAAAGCCCCTGGGCATCATTCCAATGGGAAATTTTTATTCTTGTTTTGCTGTTTACTACTGATTAGTCACTGGATATACTTTAACTTGATGTACAAATTGTACTTCTTTGGGCCTTACTTATATCCAATGTACAGGGTGGGCCATTTATATGGATACACCTTAATAAAATGGGAATGGTTGGTGATATTAACTTCCTGTTTGTGGCACATTAGTATATGTGAGGGGGGAAACTTTTCAAGATGGGTCGGCCATTTTGAATCCAACTTTTGTTTTTTCAATCGGAAGAGGGTCATGTGACACATCAAACTTATTGGGAATTTCACAAGAAAAACGATGGTGTGCTTGGTTTTAACGTAACTTTATAATTTCATGAGTTATTTACAAGTTTCTGACCA
Source organism: Bufo gargarizans (assembly GCF_014858855.1). Taxonomy (NCBI): domain Eukaryota; kingdom Metazoa; phylum Chordata; class Amphibia; order Anura; family Bufonidae; genus Bufo; species Bufo gargarizans. The sequence continues at coordinate 582,954,518 of NC_058080.1, read as the reverse complement.
CTTATAAAATGTGTTCAATGTGCTGCCCATTGTGTTGGATTATCAATGCAACCCTCTTCTCCCACTCTTCACACATTGATAGCAACACCGCAGGAGAAATGCTAGCACAGGCTTCCAGTGTCCATAGTTTCAGTTGCTGCACATCTCGTATCTTCACAGCATATGCTGTGCAGCACCTGAAACTACGGATACTGGAAGCCTGTGCTAGCATTTCTCCTGTGGTGTTTCAATCAGTGTGTGAAGAGTGGGAGAAGAGGGTTGCATTGACAATCCAACACAATGGGCAGCACATTGAACACATTTTATAAGTGGTCAGAAATTTGTAAATAACTCATGAAAGAATAAAGTTCAGTATGCCTTATGTGTGGCATTGACCTGGTCTCTAATCTGAGCTGCTGTTAACCTGCGATTTCTGAGGCTGGTGACTCGGATGAACTTATCCTCCGCAGCAGAGGTGACTCTTGGTCTTCCTTTCCTGGGGCGGTCCGCATGTGAGACAGTTTCTTTGTAGCTTGATGGTTTTTGTGACTGCACTTGGGGACACTTTCAAAGTTTTCCCAATTTTTCGGACTTACTGACCTTCATTTCTTAAAGTAGTGATGGCCACTCGTTTTTCTTTACTTAGCTGCTTTTTTATTGCCATAATACAAATTCTAACAGTCTATTCAGTAGGACTATCAGCTGTGTATCCACCTGACTTCTCCACAACGCAACTGATGGTCCCAACCCCATTTATAAGGCAAGAAATCCCACTTATTAAACCTGACAGGGCACACCTGTGAAGTGAAAACCATTTCAGGTGACTACCTCTTGAAGCTCATCAAGAGACTGCCAAGAGTGTGCAAAGCAGTAATCAAAGCAAAAGGTGGCTACTTTGAAGAACCTAAAATATGACATATTTTCAGTTGTTTCACACTTTTTTGTTATGTATATAATTCCACATGTGTTAATTCATAGTTTTGATGCCTTCAGTGTGAATCTACAATTTTCATAGTCATGAAAATAAAGAAAACTCTTTGAATGATAAGTAGTGTTGATCACGAATATTCGAATTGCGAATTTTAATCGCGAATATCGGCACTTCGAGAATTCGCGAATATTTAGAATATCGCTAAATCTATTCCAAATTGCGAATATTCGATTTTTTGGGAAAATTCAGTGCATGCAAATTTTTATGCGAAATAAATCAATAAAATAATGCCTGGAGATCACAAATTCTCGAATATATGGCGAGTATTCGTCCAAATATTCGCGAAATATCGCGAATTCGAATATTGCCCCTGCCGCTCATCACTAATGATAAGGTGTGCCCAAACTTTTGGTCTGTACTGTATATTGGATGTATACATAAACCGGGACTAACCATAAAGAAACTGATACATCTGTCATGGTCTTACCTTCTTGCTGTTCTCCTTCGTTTGACATGTGCTGGCGGCCATCTTGGTTTCTGGGTTTCTTGTAGCCTCCCACCCTGCGGCTTCTCCTTCCCACTGGGAGGAGCTGGATGCCTAGCTCATATATATAGGAGGTCTGTGGCTTCAGTTCCTTGCTTGGTCCTCCTGTGTTCACATGCTTCTAAGACTGCTGCTGCTTCTGGTTCCTGATCCTGGCTTCGTCTGACTACCCTGCTGGTTCCTGATCCTGGCTTCGTCTGACTACCCTGCTGGTTCCTGATCCAGGCTTCGTCTGACTACCCTGCTGGTTCCTGATCCAGGCTTCGTCTGACTACACTTCTGGTTCCTGACCTCTGGCTTCGCAAGACCCTGCTTCGGTTTAGCCATCCGTTTGGACTTTTGCCCTACAGCTTGATCTTCAATAAAGCCTTCTTATTTCCACTTATCTCTTGTTGTACGTCTGGTTCATGGTTCCATGACATTAGGACCAAGCCATGAATTCTGACGGTACAGGGCAATCCTCGCTACCTACGCTGGTTGCCAGACTTGATCAGCAGGATCACCTGTTGGGTCGGTTCGCTGTGGCGTTGCAAACCCTGCTTGAACGCACGGCTCATTTAGCTTCCGTTGCCGATGGGTCGGTTGTCGCTCCTACTGCCGCTCCGGTTGTTGTGCCAGAGTCTACCCCGACACCTGTTGCTGCGCCTGCGGTGTTTCGGGGTATGACCGGTTCTGCCCCCCTTCCACAGCGCTTTGGGGGAGAGCCAACTCAGTGCCGAGGTTTCCTTAACCAGGTGGGCATTTATTTCGAGTTGCTGCCACATGCCTTTCCTACTGAGAGATCAAAGGTGGGCTTCTTGATCTCGCTGCTCTCGGACAAGGCCTTGGCCTGGGCCAGCCCTTTATGGGAGAACAACAATCCGGTGGTTGCCGAGTTTTCCGGTTTTGTTGCTTCTCTTCGGAAGGTATTCGATGTGCCGGCTCGTGCTGCCTCTGCTGCGAAGCTCCTTATGTCCATCAGACAGGGTTCACGATCCGTAGCTGAATACGTCATTGAGTTTCGTACCCTGGCAGCAGAGGTGGGCTGGAATAATGAGGCTCTGGTCGCTGCTTTCTCTCATGGTCTCTCGGATGCCTTGAAGGATGAGGTTGCAGCTAAGGACCTACCAGTGGAGCTCGAGTCTCTTATTTCTTTCCTGATTTTGATTGACACCAGACTCAGGGAGAGACCTTCCTTTAAGGAGAGCCTGCGGAGGTCTTCTAACAGATTGGCGCCTACGTTTGCTGTCCCACCCGTGCCTCCCTCTCCTCCCACGCCTCCTGGGGATGACTTGTCTGGGGGTGAACCCATGCAGCTGGGGTTTGCTCGCCTGTCCGAGGGGGAGAGGGTACTCCGGAGACGCGAGGGCCGTTGCATGTACTGTGGTCTCGGTGGGCATTTTCGGTTGGCATGCCCGAACCGTCCGGGAAACGCTCGCACCTGAGATCCTGTCGGGGGCAGATCTTGGGTGGAGTCTCCTCGTCCCCGGTTTCCCGTGTTGACAAACCACTGATTACTGTTGTCCTCTCCTGGGTCGGGGGCTCGGTGACGACCCAGGCGTTGGTGGACTCTGGTGCTGGTGGTTTGTTCATTGATAGTGTGTTCGCTGCCGCCAATTCCATTCCTCTGCAGCCTCGAGGTTCCCCACTGGCTCTTGAGGCGATAGACGGCAGACCCCTTCTGCCGCCACACGTGACTCAGGAGACCCTTCCAGTGGGGATGGCCATTGGTGCCGTTCACAGAGAGTCGGTCTGTCTCCAGGTTATTTCGTCTCCACACTACTCGGTGGTCTTGGGGTACCCCTGGCTCCAGAAGCATAATCCGACTTTCGATTGGAGATCGGCCGAGATCCTCTCGTGGTCACCGCAGTGTGGGGCTAGTTGCATCCATGGGCCTGTCAAGTTGCTGTGTACTTCCTCTGACTCTCTGTTGCCTCCTGAAAACGAGGAGTACCGGGATGTATTCGATAAGGTGCGTGCGGTTGCCCTACCTCCCCACCGCCCATACGATTGTGCCATAGAGTTACAGTCTGGTGCCGTTCCTCCTCGTGGCAAAGTCTATCCACTGTCGGTAGCGGAGAATGAGGCCATGGAGGAGTATGTGAGGGAGGCGCTTTCACGCGGACACATTCGCAAATCCTCGTCCCCGGCAGGGGCTGGATTTTTCTTTGTGAAAAAGAAGGGCGTTGAGTTGAGGCCTTGCATCGATTACAGGGGTCTCAATCGCATCACGATCAAGAACGCTTACCCGATACCCTTGATTTCCGAGCTGTTCGATCGCCTCAAAGGGGCCACGGTCTTTACCAAACTCGACCTGAGGGCGGCATATAACCTGGTAAGGATCAAGGCGGGCGATGAGTGGAAGACCGCGTTTAACACCAGGACTAGGGATGAGCGAACTCGAACTGTATAGTTCGGGTTCGTACCGAATTTTGGGGTGTCCGTGACACGGACCCGAACCCGGACATTTTCGTAAAAGTCCGGGTTCGGGTTCGGTGTTCGTCGCTTTCTTCGCGCTTTTGTGACGCTTTCTTGGCGCTTTTTGAAAGGCTGCAAAGCAGCCAATCAACAAGCGTCATACTACTTGCCCCAAGAGGCCATCACAGCCATGCCTACTATTGGCATGGCTGTGATTGGCCAGAGCACCATGTGACCCAGCCTCTATTTAAGCTGGAGTCACATAGCGCCGCCCGTCACTCTGCTCTGATTAGCGTAGGGAGAGGTTGCGGCTGCGACAGTAGGGCGAGATTAGGCAGATTAACTCCTCCAAAGGACTTGATTAACTGATCGATCTGCAGCTGTGGATCATTGAGCTGCTGATCCTCAATTGCTCACTGTTTTTAGGCTGCACAGACCGTTTGTCAGTCACATTTTTCTGGGGTGATCGGCGGCCATTTTGTGTCTTGTGGTGCGCCAGCACAAGCTGCGACCAAGTGCATTTAACCCTCAATGGTGTGGTTGTTTTTTGGCTAAAGCCTACATCAGGGTGAAGCTGTCACACCAAGTGCATTTAACCAGCAATAGTCTGTTCATTTTTTGGCCATATACAAAATCAGGGGCAAGCTGCGCCTGTCACCAAGTGCATTTAACCCTCAATGGTGTGGTTGTTTTTTGGCTAAAGCCTACATCAGGGTGAAGCTGTCACACCAAGTGCATTTAACCAGCAATAGTCTGTTCATTTTTTGGCCATATACTAAATCAGGGGCAAGCTGCGCCTGTCACCAAGTGCATTTAACCCTCAATGGTGTGGTTGTTTTTTGGCTAAAGCCTACATCAGGGTGAAGCTGTCACACCAAGTGCATTTAACCAGCAATAGTCTGTTCATTTTTTGGCCATATACTAAATCAGGGGCAAGCTGCGCCTGTCACCAAGTGCATTTAACCCTCAATGGTGTGGTTGTTTTTTGGCTAAAGCCTACATCAGGGTGAAGCTGTCACACCAAGTGCATTTAACCAGCAATAGTCTGTTTATTTTTTGGCCATATCCCAGTCTAATTCTGTCACTAAATCCATACCGGTCACCCAGCGCCTAAATACTAGGCCTCAAATTTATATCCAGCTAAATCTGTCCCTAGTGCTGTAGCTGGGCGAGTTATTTAGTGTCCGTTCAAGCACATTTCTTGTTCTGGGTTGAAATACAATTCCCAATTTAGCAATTTCATAATTTAGTGGTTTCTGCTATATCAGAGCTATTTGAAATCTATCCCTAAAAGGGTATATAATATTCAAGGTGCACATTGGGTCATTCAGAATAACTTCACACACACCCGCTACTGTGTATTTCCAAGTCTAATTCTGTCACTAAACCCATACCTGTCACGCAGCGCCTAAATACTAGGCCTCAAATTTATATCCCGCTAAATCTGTCCCTAGTGCTGTAGCTGGGCGAGTTATTTAGTGTCCGTTCAAGCACATTTCTTGTTCTGGGTTGAAATACAATTCCCAATTTAGCAATTTCATAATTTAGTGGTTTCTGCTATATCAGAGCTATTTGAAATCTATCCCTAAAAGGGTATATAATATTCAAGGTGCACATTGGGTCATTCAGAATAACTTCACACACACCCGCTACTGTGTATTTCCAAGTCTAATTCTGGCACTAAACCCATACCTGTCACCCAGCGCCTAAATACTAGGCCTCAAATTTATATCCCGCTAAATCTGTCCTTAGTGCTGTAGCTGGGCGAGTTATTTAGTGTCCGTTCAAGCACATTTCTTGTTCTGGGTTGAAATACAATTCCCAATTTAGCAATTTCATAATTTAGTGGTTTCTGCTATATCAGAGCTATTTGAAATCTATCCCTAAAAGGGTATATAATATTCAAGGTGCACATTGGGTCATTCAGAATAACTTCACACACACCCGCTACTGTGTATTTCCAAGTCTAATTCTGGCACTAAACCCATACCTGTCACCCAGCGCCTAAATACTAGGCCTCAAATTTATATCCCGCTAAATCTGTCCTTAGTGCTGTAGCTGGGCGAGTTATTTAGTGTCCGTTCAAGCACATTTCTTGTTCTGGGTTGAAATACAATTCCCAATTTAGCAATTTCATAATTTAGTGGTTTCTGCTATATCAGAGCTATTTGAAATCTATCCCTAAAAGGGTATATAATATTCAAGGTGCACATTGGGTCATTCAGAATAACTTCACACACACCCGCTACTGTGTATTTCCAAGTCTAATTCTGGCACTAAACCCATACCTGTCACCCAGCGCCTAAATACTAGGCCTCAAATTTATATCCCGCTAAATCTGTCCTTAGTGCTGTAGCTGGGCGAGTTATTTAGTGTCCGTTCAAGCACATTTCTTGTTCTGGGTTGAAATACAATTCCCAATTTAGCAATTTCATAATTTAGTGGTTTCTGCTATATCAGAGCTATTTGAAATCTATCCCTAAAAGGGTATATAATATTCAAGGTGCACATTGGGTCATTCAGAATAACTTCACACACACCCGCTACTGTGTATTTCCAAGTCTAATTCTGGCACTAAACCCATACCTGTCACCCAGCGCCTAAATACTAGGCCTCAAATTTATATCCCGCTAAATCTGTCCTTAGTGCTGTAGCTGGGCGAGTTATTTAGTGTCCGTTCAAGCACATTTCTTGTTCTGGGTTGAAATACAATTCCCAATTTAGCAATTTCATAATTTAGTGGTTTCTGCTATATCAGAGCTATTTGAAATCTATCCCTAAAAGGGTATATAATATTCAAGGTGCACATTGGGTCATTCAGAATAACTTCACACACACCCGCTACTGTGTATTTCCAAGTCTAATTCTGGCACTAAACCCATACCTGTCACCCAGCGCCTAAATACTAGGCCTCAAATTTATATCCCGCTAAATCTGTCCTTAGTGCTGTAGCTGGGCGAGTTATTTAGTGTCCGTTCAAGCACATTTCTTGTTCTGGGTTGAAATACAATTCCCAATTTAGCAATTTCATAATTTAGTGGTTTCTGCTATATCAGAGCTATTTGAAATCTATCCCTAAAAGGGTATATAATATTCAAGGTGCACATTGGGTCATTCAGAATAACTTCACACACACCCGCTACTGTGTATTTCCAAGTCTAATTCTGGCACTAAACCCATACCTGTCACCCAGCGCCTAAATACTAGGCCTCAAATTTATATCCCGCTAAATCTGTCCCTAGTGCTGTAGCTGGGCGAGTTATTTAGTGTCCGTTCAAGCACATTTCTTGTTCTGGGTTGAAATACAATTCCCAATTTAGCAATTTCATAATTTAGTGGTTTCTGCTATATCAGAGCTATTTGAAATCTATCCCTAAAAGGGTATATAATATTCAAGGTGCACATTGGGTCATTCAGAATAACTTCACACACACCCGCTACTGTGTATTTCCAAGTCTAATTCTGGCACTAAACCCATACCTGTCACCCAGCGCCTAAATACTAGGCCTCAAATTTATATCCCGCTAAATCTGTCCCTAGTGCTGTAGCTGGGCGAGTTATTTAGTGTCCGTTCAAGCACATTTCTTGTTCTGGGTTGAAATACAATTCCCAATTTAGCAATTTCATAATTTAGTGGTTTCTGCTATATCAGAGCTATTTGAAATCTATCCCTAAAAGGGTATATAATATTCAAGGTGCACATTGGGTCATTCAGAATAACTTCACACACACCCGCTACTGTGTATTTCCAAGTCTAATTCTGGCACTAAACCCATACCTGTCACCCAGCGCCTAAATACTAGGCCTCAAATTTATATCCCGCTAAATCTGTCCTTAGTGCTGTAGCTGGGCGAGTTATTTAGTGTCCGTTCAAGCACATTTCTTGTTCTGGGTTGAAATACAATTCCCAATTTAGCAATTTCATAATTTAGTGGTTTCTGCTATATCAGAGCTATTTGAAATCTATCCCTAAAAGGGTATATAATATTCAAGGTGCACATTGGGTCATTCAGAATAACTTCACACACACCCGCTACTGTGTATTTCCAAGTCTAATTCTGGCACTAAACCCATACCTGTCACCCAGCGCCTAAATACTAGGCCTCAAATTTATATCCCGCTAAATCTGTCCTTAGTGCTGTAGCTGGGCGAGTTATTTAGTGTCCGTTCAAGCACATTTCTTGTTCTGGGTTGAAATACAATTCCCAATTTAGCAATTTCATAATTTAGTGGTTTCTGCTATATCAGAGCTATTTGAAATCTATCCCTAAAAGGGTATATAATATTCAAGGTGCACATTGGGTCATTCAGAATAACTTCACACACACCCGCTACTGTGTATTTCCAAGTCTAATTCTGGCACTAAACCCATACCTGTCACCCAGCGCCTAAATACTAGGCCTCAAATTTATATCCCGCTAAATCTGTCCCTAGTGCTGTAGCTGGGCGAGTTATTTAGTGTCCGTTCAAGCACATTTCTTGTTCTGGGTTGAAATACAATTCCCAATTTAGCAATTTCATAATTTAGTGGTTTCTGCTATATCAGAGCTATTTGAAATCTATCCCTAAAAGGGTATATAATATTCAAGGTGCACATTGGGTCATTCAGAATAACTTCACACACACCCGCTACTGTGTATTTCCAAGTCTAATTCTGGCACTAAACCCATACCTGTCACCCAGCGCCTAAATACTAGGCCTCAAATTTATATCCCGCTAAATCTGTCCCTAGTGCTGTAGCTGGGCGAGTTATTTAGTGTCCGTTCAAGCACATTTCTTGTTCTGGGTTGAAATACAATTCCCAATTTAGCAATTTCATAATTTAGTGGTTTCTGCTATATCAGAGCTATTTGAAATCTATCCCTAAAAGGGTATATAATATTCAAGGTGCACATTGGGTCATTCAGAATAACTTCACACACACCCGCTACTGTGTATTTCCAAGTCTAATTCTGGCACTAAACCCATACCTGTCACCCAGCGCCTAAATACTAGGCCTCAAATTTATATCCCGCTAAATCTGTCCCTAGTGCTGTAGCTGGGCGAGTTATTTAGTGTCCGTTCAAGCACATTTCTTGTTCTGGGTTGAAATACAATTCCCAATTTAGCAATTTCATAATTTAGTGGTTTCTGCTATATCAGAGCTATTTGAAATCTATCCCTAAAAGGGTATATAATATTCAAGGTGCACATTGGGTCATTCAGAATAACTTCACACACACCCGCTACTGTGTATTTCCAAGTCTAATTCTGGCACTAAACCCATACCTGTCACCCAGCGCCTAAATACTAGGCCTCAAATTTATATCCCGCTAAATCTGTCCCTAGTGCTGTAGCTGGGCGAGTTATTTAGTGTCCGTTCAAGCACATTTCTTGTTCTGGGTTGAAATACAATTCCCAATTTAGCAATTTCATAATTTAGTGGTTTCTGCTATATCAGAGCTATTTGAAATCTATCCCTAAAAGGGTATATAATATTCAAGGTGCACATTGGGTCATTCAGAATAACTTCACACACACCCGCTACTGTGTATTTCCAAGTCTAATTCTGGCACTAAACCCATACCTGTCACCCAGCGCCTAAATACTAGGCCTCAAATTTATATCCCGCTAAATCTGTCCCTAGTGCTGTAGCTGGGCGAGTTATTTAGTGTCCGTTCAAGCACATTTCTTGTTCTGGGTTGAAATACAATTCCCAATTTAGCAATTTCATAATTTAGTGGTTTCTGCTATATCAGAGCTATTTGAAATCTATCCCTAAAAGGGTATATAATATTCAAGGTGCACATAGGGTCATTCAGAATAACTTCACACACCCGCTACTGTGCATTTCCAAATCTAATTCTGTCACTAAACCCATACCTGTCACCCAGCGCCTAAATACTAGGCCTCAAATTTATATCCCGCTAAATCTCTCGTTACCGCTGTCCTGTTGTGGCTGGGAAAGTTATTTAGTGTCCGTCAAAGCACATTTTTTGTTCTGGGTTGAAATACAATTCCCAATTTAGCAATTTCATAATTTAGTCGTTTCTGCTATATCAGAGCTATTTGAAATCTATCCCTAAAAGGGTAGATCATATTGAAGGTGCACATAGGGTCATTCAGAATAACTTCACACACACGCTTCTGTGCATTTCCAAGTCTAATTCTGTCACTAAATCCATACCGGTCACCCAGCGCCTAAATACTAGGCCTCAAATTTATATCCCGCTGAATTTGAATACAATACATTGGGCCAAATAATATATTTGTTGTTGTGGTGAACCATAACAATGAGAAAAACATCTAGTAAGGGACGCGGACGTGGACATGGTCGTGGTGGTGTTAGTGGACCCTCTGGTGCTGGGAGAGGACGTGGCCGTTCTGCCACATCCACACGTCCTAGTGTACCAACTACCTCAGGTCCCAGTAGCCGCCAGAATTTACAGCGATATATGGTGGGGCCCAATGCCGTTCTAAGGATGGTAAGGCCTGAGCAGGTACAGGCATTAGTCAATTGGGTGGCCGACAGTGGATCCAGCACGTTCACATTATCTCCCACCCAGTCTTCTGCAGAAAGCGCACAGATGGCGCCTGAAAACCAACCCCATCAGTCTGTCACATCACCCCCATGCATACCAGGGAAACTGTCTCAGCCTCAAGTTATGCAGCAGTCTCTTATGCTGTTTGAAGACTCCGCTGGCAGGGTTTCCCAAGGGCATCCACCTAGCCCTTCCCCAGCGGTGAAAGACATAGAATGCACTGACGCACAACCACTTATGTTTCCTGATGATGAGGACATGGGAATACCACCTCAGCATGTCTCTGATGATGACGAAACACAGGTGCCAACTGCTGCGTCTTTCTGCAGTGTGCAGACTGAACAGGAGGTCAGGGATCAAGACTGGGTGGAAGACGATGCAGGGGACGATGAGGTCCTAGACCCCACATGGAATGAAGGTCGTGCCACTGACTTTCACAGTTCGGAGGAAGAGGCAGTGGTGAGACCGAGCCAACAGCGTAGCAAAAGAGGGAGCAGTGGGCAAAAGCAGAACACCCGCCGCCAAGAGACTCCGCCTGCTACTGACCGCCGCCATCTGGGACCGAGCACCCCAAAGGCAGCTTCAAGGAGTTCCCTGGCATGGCACTTCTTCAAACAATGTGCTGACGACAAGACCCGAGTGGTTTGCACGCTGTGCCATCAGAGCCTGAAGCGAGGCATTAACGTTCTGAACCTGAGCACAACCTGCATGACCAGGCACCTGCATGCAAAGCATGAACTGCAGTGGAGTAAACACCTTAAAACCAAGGAAGTCACTCAGGCTCCCCCTGCTACCTCTTCTGCTGCTGCCGCCTCGGCCTATTCTGCTGCTGCCGCCTCGGCCTCTTCCTCCGCCTCTGGAGGAACGTTGGCACCTGCCGCCCAGCAAACAGGGGATGTACCACCAACACCACCACCACCACCTCCGTCACCAAGCGTCTCAACCATGTCACACGCCAGCGTTCAGCTCTCCATCTCACAAACATTTGATAGAAAGCGTAAATTCCCACCTAGCCACCCTCGATCCCTGGCCCTGAATGCCAGCATTTCTAAACTACTGGCCTATGAAATGCTGTCATTTAGGCTGGTGGACACAGACAGCTTCAAACAGCTCATGTCGCTTGCTGTCCCACAGTATGTTGTTCCCAGCCGGCACTACTTCTCCAAGAGAGCCGTGCCTTCCCTGCACAACCAAGTATCCGATAAAATCAAGTGTGCACTGCGCAACGCCATCTGTGGCAAGGTCCACCTAACCACAGATACGTGGACCAGTAAGCACGGCCAGGGACGCTATATCTCCCTAACTGCACACTGGGTAAATGTAGTGGCAGCTGGGCCCCAGGCGGAGAGCTGTTTGGCGCACGTCCTTCCGCCGCCAAGGATCGCAGGGCAACATTCTTTGCCTCCTGTTGCCACCTCCTCCTTCTCGGCTTCCTCCTCCTCTTCTTCCACCTGCTCATCCAGTCAGCCACACACCTTCACCACCAACTTCAGCACAGCCCGGGGTAAACGTCAGCAGGCCATTCTGAAACTCATATGTTTGGGGGACAGGCCCCACACCGCACAGGAGTTGTGGCGGGGTATAGAACAACAGACCGACGAGTGGTTGCTGCCGGTGAGCCTCAAGCCCGGCCTGGTGGTGTGTGATAATGGGCGAAATCTCGTTGCAGCTCTGGGACTAGCCAATTTGACGCACATCCCTTGCTTGGCGCATGTGCTGAATTTGGTGGTGCAGAAGTTCATTCACAACTACCCCGACATGTCAGAGCTGCTGCATAAAGTGCGGGCCGTCTGTTCGCGCTTCCGGCGTTCACATCCTGCTGCTGCTCGCCTGTCTGCGCTACAGCGTAACTTCGGCCTTCCCGCTCACCGCCTCATATGCGACGTGCCCACCAGGTGGAACTCCACCTTGCACATGCTGGACAGACTGTGCGAGCAGCAGCAGGCCATAGTGGAGTTTCAGCTGCAGCACGCACGGGTCAGTCGCACTACAGAACAGCACCACTTCACCACCAATGACTGGGCCTCCATGCGAGACCTGTGTGCCCTGTTGCGCTGTTTCGAGTACTCCACCAACATGGCCAGTGGCGATGACACCGTTATCAGCGTTACAATACCACTTCTATGTCTCCTTGAGAAAACACTTAGGGCGATGATGGAAGAGGAGGTGGCCCAGGAGGAGGAGGAGGAGGAGGAGGAAGAGGGGTCATTTTTAGCACTTTCAGGCCAGTCTCTTCGAAGTGACTCAGAGGGAGGTTTTTGGCAACAGCAGAGGCCAGGTACAAATGTGGCCAGCCAGGGCCCACTACTGGAGGACGAGGAGGACGAGGATGAGGAGGAGGTGGAGGAGGATGAGGATGAAGCATGGTCACAGCGGGGTGGCACCCAACGCAGCTCGGGTCCATCACTGGTGCGTGGCTGGGGGGAAAGGCAGGACGATGACGATACGCCTCCCACAGAGGACAGCTTGTCCTTATCCCTGGGCAGCCTGGCACACATGAGCGACTACATGCTGCAGTGCCTGCGCAACGACAGCAGAGTTGCCCACATTTTAACCTGTGCGGACTACTGGGTTGCCACCCTGCTGGATCCACGCTACAAAGACAATGTGCCCACCTTACTTCCTGCACTGGAGCGTGATAGGAAGATGCGCGAGTACAAGCGCACGTTGGTAGACGCGCTACTGAGAGCATTCCCAAATGTCACAGGGGAACAAGTGGAAGCCCAAGGCCAAGGCAGAGGAGGAGCAAGAGGTCGCCAAGGCAGCTGTGTCACGGCCAGCTCCTCTGAGGGCAGGGTTAGCATGGCAGAGATGTGGAAAACTTTTGTCAACACGCCACAGCTAACTGCACCACCACCTGATACGCAACGTGTTAGCAGGAGGCAACATTTCACTAACATGGTGGAACAGTACGTGTGCACACCCCTCCACGTACTGACTGATGGTTCGGCCCCATTCAACTTCTGGGTCTCTAAATTGTCCACGTGGCCAGAGCTAGCCTTTTATGCCTTGGAGGTGCTGGCCTGCCCGGCAGCCAGCGTTTTGTCTGAACGTGTATTCAGCACGGCAGGGGGCGTCATTACAGACAAACGCAGCCGCCTGTCTACAGCCAATGTGGACAAGCTGACGTTCATAAAAATGAACCAGGCATGGATCCCACAGGACCTGTCCGTCCCTTGTCCAGATTAGACATTAACTACCTCCCCATAACCATATATTATTGGACTCCAGGGCACTTCCTCATTCAATCCTATTTTTATTTTCATTTTACCATTATATTGCGATGCTACCCAAAGTTGAATGAACCTCTCCTCTGCCTGTGTGCTAGGCCTAAATATATGCCAATGGACTGTTGCAGTGGTGGCTGACATGAAGCCTGATTCTCTGCTATGACATGCAGACTAATTCTCTGCTGACATGAAGCCAGATTGTCTGTTACGGGACCTCTCTCCTCTGCCTGGGTGCTGGGCCTAAATTTATGACAATGGACTGTTGCAGTGGTGGCTGACGTGAAGCCTGATTCTCTGCTATGACATGCAGACTGATTCTCTGCTGTCATGAAGCCAGATTGTCTGTTACGGGACCTCTCTGCTCTGCCTGTGTGCTAGGCCTAAATATATGCCAATGGACTGTTGCAGTGGTGGGTGACGTGAAGCCTGATTCTCTGCTATGATATGAAGACTGATTCTCTGCTGACATGAAGCCAGATTGTCTGTTACGGGACCTTTCTCCTCTGCCTGGGTTCTGGGCCTAAATATATGCCAATGGACTGTTGCAGTGGTGGGTGACGTGAAGCCTCATTCTCTGCTATGACATGCAGACTGATTCTCTGCTGACATGAAGCCAGATTGTCTGTTACGGGACCTCTCTGCTCTGCCTGTGTGCTAGGCCTAAATATATGCCAATGGACTGTTGCAGTGGTGGGTGACGTGAAGCCTGATTCTCTGCTATGATATGAAGACTGATTCTCTGCTGACATGAAGCCAGATTGTCTGTTACGGGACCTTCTCCTCTGCCTGGGTTCTGGGCCTAAATTATGAAAATTGACTGCTTACAGTGGTGGGTGACGTGAAGCCTGATTCTCTGCTATGATATGAAGACTGATTCTCTGCTGACATGAAGCCAGATTGTCTGTTACGGGACCTCTCTCCTCTGCCTGGGTGCTGGGCCTAAATATATGACAATGGACTGTTGCAGTGGTGGGTGACGTGAAGCCTGATTCTCTGCTATGACATGCAGACTGATTCTCTGCTGACATGAAGCCAGATTGTCTGTTACGGGACCTCTCTCCTCTGCCTGGGTGCTGGGCCTAAATATATGCCAATGGACTGTTGCAGTGGTGGGTGACGTGAAGCCTCATTCTCTGCTATGACATGCAGACTGATTCTCTGCTGACATGAAGCCAGATTGTCTGTTACGGGACCTCTCTGCCTCTGCCTGTGTGCTAGGCCTAAATATATGCCAATGGACTGTTGCAGTGGTGGCTGACGTGAAGCCTGATTCTCTGCTATGACATGCAGACTGATTCTCTGCTGACATGAAGCCAGATTGTCTGTTACGGGACCTCTCTCCTCTGCCTGGGTGCTGGGCCTAAATATATGCCAATGGACTGTTGCAGTGGTGGCTGACGTGAAGCCTCATTCTCTGCTATGACATGCAGACTGATTCTCTGCTGACATGAAGCCAGATTGTCTGTTACGGGACCTCTCTCCTCTGCCTGGGTGCTGGGCCTAAATATATGACAATGGACTGTTGCAGTGGTGGGTGACGTGAAGCCTGATTCTCTGCTATGACATGCAGACTGATTCTCTGCTGACATGAAGCCAGATTGTCTGTTACGGGACCTCTCTCCTCTGCCTGTGTGCTGGGCCTAAATATATGCCAATGGACTGTTGCAGTGGTGGGTGACGTGAAGCCTGATTCTCTGCTATGACATGCAGACTGATTCTCTGCTGACATGAAGCCAGATTCTCTGTTACGGGACCTCTCTCCTCTGCCTGGGTGCTGGGCCTAAATTATGACAATGGACTGTTGCAGTGGTGGCTGACGTGAAGCCTGATTCTCTGCTATGACATGCAGACTGATTCTCTGCTGACATGAAGCCAGATTCCTCTGTTACGGGACCTCTCTCCTCTGCCTGTGTGTGCTGGGCCTAAATATATGCCAATGGACTGTTGCAGTGGTGGCTGACGTGAAGCCTGATTCTCTGCTATGACATGCAGACTGATTCTCTGCTGACATGAAGCCAGATTCTCTGTTACGGGACCTCTCTCCTCTGCCTGTGTGTGTGCTGGGCCTAAATATATGCCAATGGACTGTTGCAGTGGTGGCTGACGTGAAGCCTCATTCTCTGCTATGACATGCAGACTGATTCTCTGCTGACATGAAGACAGATTCTCTGTTACGGGACCTCTCTCCTCTGCCTGTGTGTGTGCTGGGCCTAAATATATGCCAATGGACTGTTGCAGTGGTGGCTGACGTGAAGCCTCATTCTCTGCTATGACATGCAGACTAATTCTCTGCTGACATGAAGACAGATTCTCTGTTACGGGACCTCCCTCCTCTGCCTGGGTGCTGGGCCTAAATATATGCCAATGGACTGTTGCAGTGGTGGCTGACGTGAAGCCTCATTCTCTGCTATGACATGCAGACTAATTCTCTGCTGACATGAAGACAGATTCTCTGTTACGGGACCTCTCTCCTCTGCCTGGGTGCCGGGGCCTAAATATCTGAGAATGGACTGTTCCAGTGGTGGGTGACGGGAAGCCAGATTCTCTGCTATGGAACCTCTCTCCAATTGATTTTGGTTAATTTTTATTTATTTAATTTTTATTTTAATTCATTTCCCTATCCACATTTGTTTGCAGGGGATTTACCTACATGTTGCTGCCTTTTGCAGCCCTCTAGCTCTTTCCTGGGCTGTTTTACAGCCTTTTTAGTGCCGAAAAGTTTGGGTCCCCATTGACTTCAATGGGGTTCGGGTTCGGGACGAAGTTCGGATCGGGTTCGGATCCCGAACCCGAACATTTCCGGGATGTTCGGCCGAACTTCTCGAACCCGAACATCCAGGTGTTCGCTCAACTCTAACCAGGACCGGTCATTATGAATCCTTGGTTATGCCCTTTGGGTTGTGCAATGCGCCCGCAGTCTTCCAGGAATTCATCAACGATGTTTTCCGTGACCTGTTGCAGCAATGTGTGGTGGTCTATTTGGATGACATCTTGGTATATTCTGAATCCATGGAGGCCCACATTCTGGATGTCAGACGAGTGTTGCAACGGTTACGAGAGAACAAGCTGTTCGGTAAGCTTGAGAAATGCGAATTTCACCGATCCCAGGTAACCTTCTTAGGTTACATCATTTCCGCTGAGGGGTTCTCCATGGATCCTGAGAAGGTTTCGGCTGTCTTACAGTGGCCCCAGCCCAGTGGTCTTCGTGCCCTGCAGCGCTTTTTGGGCTTCGCCAATTATTATCGGAAGTTCATCAGGGACTTTTCCATGCTAGCCAAGCCTCTCACGGATCTGACCAGGAAGGGCAGTAATCCCCAGGTCTGGCCGCTCGAGGCCATCCGAGATTTTGAGGTTCTAAAGTCCGCCTTTGTGTCGGCTCCGATTCTGTCGCATCCCAACCCTGGGTTGCCTTTTGTCCTCGAGGTGGACGCGTCTGAGACGGGAGTAGGCGCCCTTCTGTCTCAGCGTAGAACACCAGAGGGCCCTCTGCTTCCTTGTGGGTTTTACTCCCGGAAACTGTCTTCCGCGGAGTGCAACTATCAGATTGGTGACAGGGAGTTATTGGCCATCGTGCAGGCCCTTAAAGAATGGAGGCACTTGCTCGAGGGCTCGGTGGTTCCGGTTCTCATCCTGATGGACCACAAGAATCTGACCTACCTCTCTGAGGCCAAGAGATTGACACCACGTCAGGCCAGATGGGCTCTGTTCTTGTCACGTTTTAATTACGTGGTCTCCTACCTACCCGGTTCCAAGAACATCAGAGCGGATGCCTTATCACGGCAGTACTCCGAGCTGTCCGGGGAGGAGTCGATTCCGACTTCGGTCATACCTCCGAATCAGATCCTGGCCGCCATTCGCACCAGCCTGTCCTCTCCCCTGGGTGAGCAGATTTTGGCGGCTCAATCTGGTGCTCCCTCTGGGAGACCCAACGGCAGATGTTTTGTGCCTGAGGAGTTGCGCACTCGGTTGTTGCGAACCTACCATAACTCCAAGGCCGCGGGGCATCCTGGAAAGAATCAGCTGTCCTGGGCTGTTTCACGTCTGTTCTGGTGGCCTTCTCTACATTCCGACATCGCCGCATATGTAGCGGCATGCTCCGTTTGTGCCCAGAGTAAGTCCCCTCGGCACCTTCCGTTGGGCCTTTTGCAACCCATAGCCACCGGGGAGCGTCCATGGTCACACCTGGGGATGGATTTCATTGTGGACCTCCCTGCATCCCGAGGCCATACGGTCATTCTCATGATTGTGGATCGGTTTTCCAAAATGTGCCACTGTGTTCCTCTCAAGAAGTTACCCTCTGCACAAGAGTTGGCCTCGATTTTTGCCAGGGAGGTCTTCCGGTTGCACGGTTTGCCCAAGGAGATTGTGTCGGATCGGGGGAGTCAGTTTGTGTCCAGGTTCTGGAGCGCCTTTTGCTCCCAGTTGGGGATTAATCTCTCTTTCTCCTCGGCCTACCACCCTCAGTCCAATGGGGCCGCAGAACGAGCCAATCAGGCCTTGGAGCAATTCCTTCGTTGCTATGTCTCCGATCACCAAGACAATTGGGTTGACCTCCTGCCTTGGGCTGAGTTTGCCAGGAACACGGCGGTGAACTCTTCCTCTGGGACGTCTCCCTTCATGGCCAATTATGGGTTCCAACCTGCCGTGTTACCGGAGGTATTCTCTCCCCAGGATATTCCGGCTGTGGAGGATCACCTTTCCGTCCTACGTGCTTCTTGGGTACAGATCCAGAGGTCCCTTGAGGTCTCTGCGCAGCGCCAGAGACTCCAGGCTGATCGCAGACGAGCGCCCGCTCCTTCCTACCAGGTCGGAGATCGCGTATGGTTGTCCACCCGCAACCTCAACCTTCGAGTGCCCACTCCCAAGCTGGCGCCTCGCTTTGTTGGTCCCTTCCGAGTGCTTCGCAGGGTAAACCCGGTAGCCTATGCCCTTGCGCTTCCTCCTGGCATGCGGATCTCCAACGTGTTTCATGTCTCCCTGTTGAAGCCACTGGTGTGTAATCGTTTCACTTCCTCGGTTCCTCGGCCTCGTCCGGTCCAAGTGGGCAAT
Source organism: Bufo gargarizans (assembly GCF_014858855.1). Taxonomy (NCBI): domain Eukaryota; kingdom Metazoa; phylum Chordata; class Amphibia; order Anura; family Bufonidae; genus Bufo; species Bufo gargarizans. The sequence continues at coordinate 582,935,867 of NC_058080.1, read as the reverse complement.
CGTGAGGAGTATGAGGTGAGCAATATCCTGGACTCACGCCTGGTCCGCGGTCGGGTGCAGTTTTTGGTCCATTGGCGTGGTTATGGTCCAGAGGAGCGTTCCTGGGTTCCCTCCGCAGATGTCCATGCTCCTGCCTTGCTCCGAGCCTTCCACGCATGCTTCCCTCAGAAACCGTTCTTTACTCCGCGGAGGAGGGGCCCTTGAGGGGGAGGTACTGTCATGGTCTTACCTTCTTGCTGTTCTCCTTCGTTTGACATGTGCTGGCGGCCATCTTGGTTTCTGGGTTTCTTGTAGCCTCCCACCCTGCGGCTTCTCCTTCCCACTGGGAGGAGCTGGATGCCTAGCTCATATATATAGGAGGTCTGTGGCTTCAGTTCCTTGCTTGGTCCTCCTGTGTTCACATGCTTCTAAGACTGCTGCTGCTTCTGGTTCCTGATCCTGGCTTCGTCTGACTACCCTGCTGGTTCCTGATCCAGGCTTCGTCTGACTACCCTGCTGGTTCCTGATCCAGGCTTCGTCTGACTACCCTTCTGGTTCCTGACCTCTGGCTTCGCAAGACCCTGCTTCGGTTTAGCCATCCGTTTGGACTTTTGCCCTACAGCTTGATCTTCAATAAAGCCTTCTTATTTCCACTTATCTCTTGTTGTACGTCTGGTTCATGGTTCCATGACAACATCAAAAATCAATTTAATTAATATTCTAATTAATTAATACGTCTCATCAGTGGGGGCCAGTCTGATAACTAGAATGTACGTCCCAAGCTTTCCATTTCTCTTCACTGCATAATGACATTGAAGAAGAGTCTGAATGGAGCAGTGGTTGAGCACATGTGCTGCTGCTCCACTTGTTGTCTATGGGGCTGATGGGAACAGGAGTACTGAATGTCTCTATTAGTCCCGTAGACTACGAATAAACTATGAATGAAGAGCAGGGCACATCAATGACCACTGCTCCTCTCAATCTTGGCTTGGTGCACCATAGCATCTATTAAACAGTAGAAGAAATCATGATTTATATAAAATAAACAAGTGGAAAAAGTGGTTTTTTTTGGGTGTCTTCCAATTATACAAATTTTTATCATTTATTGTCTTTAATCTGACAATTTTCAGCTGAAATACATTACCACCTTATGAGCTATTGCTGTAATGAACAAACTTGGCATAGACTGTATTTATTTAATCTGTGTCAGGAGAAATGACATTGAAATTTCTGAATTTCTCCAGCACATCTCATCAACTTTCAATCAGGATCTCTTTTATGAATAATTAATACTTAAAAATAATTCTTCACAATTTGTATTTACAATGTATCTTACACATTCAAAATGTACCCTGTAACAGCAATGCAACAGGAAGCAGCAGAAGGCTAGTGTTTAATATTTAAACATGGATTATGTTATATGAATATTACATTGGTTCATGTAAGGTACAGATTATGGAACACAATGTCATGTGATGAGTTGGATTAAAATGTTGTACATTGTCAACATAAAATTGAAGGTGTTATTGCTGTGAGAGTACTATAATGTGGTTCATAATGAGACACACATAACCGCAAAGGTAGGTTAAGGAAATGTTTATATGATAGGAAAATGACTCCTCAAGTCATGTACCAACAGAGCCATCTATGTCAGGAATACCAACTTATAAGTGTTTTGTTCTTGTTTTACTGTTTACTACTACCTATTAACTGGATATATACTTTACTTTGATGTACAAATTGCACATTTTCTGGTGCTTACTGTCTTGATATATCCAGTGTATATCTAACCTTTTTATGTTTTGTATTAAAACTTCAATAAAGACAAATTTTCTAATTTTGATTCATTCTGCTTTCATTTTATAACTTATAAAAAGGTTATAATTTTGTCAATAAACATTTGGTAAGTGTAATGGTTAAATGCTCTGAAATTTAAGGAATAAAATGATGTTTCACAAAATAAAAACAAAATGTAATGTATTCCTCTAGAACCACTGATATCTTTTAGAACAGTAAAGAAAAAATAAATCTGTAAGTGTGTTCTTAATTTATGTAGTGCTTTAATATCCTGTTTAGATCTCTGTTATCTAGGTCTCTAATGGTCTTTAATTGCTAGGTTGCAACCACTAATCTCAGACATTAGAGTAACACATAGTGGTGTATGGCTGTGATGCCGCCAAAAAACCACATTGATATGCATTGATACGCTACTTGTGGCCTTATTTTTACAGTGCTCATTGAGATTATCGATAATTCCTTCACTGAACATAGCACTCATGGGATAACCTGTGGCCAAATGTCCTTTTAAGGAATATTGTGTATTTGACAAACGGGAGAGCAACTGCAAAGCAAACCCTCTGCACGGCGGAACTGCAATCATGTCATTACATTGCTGGTGCAGTAGTGAATCCTCAAAGTCATTGGTACAGGCTAATCTGAGTTTTAGACTAAGGGAATATGGGGGTCATTTATTAAAGGATAATTGTCATTTTCATAAAAAAAAAAATCGATTTTAGCATACATTACTGCTGCAGCAGCATTATGCATAAAGCAATCTTTATTTTCTTCACTTACCACTGTTTTCCTTGAGTTTTCCCCTTAGTTACGGCTGTTTTGAATCCTACATTATAAGGATCTTCTCAAGATGGCTCCTCTGCCAGTTCTCTGAGGCCAAAACTACATTCCCTAAGATCACATCCAAACTTGCTGTATCCAGCAGCTTTCTGCCAGCCAATCAGATTGGATTACTGAGACACGCCTCCTCACTCTGAAGCCTAATGCAGGCATGCAGTGTGAAGGACCGCCCCTCTGTCTTCCTAGCCGGAGACAGATGAGTCCTAGCAACGGTCTTTTAAGGGAGCAGTGGAAAGGGGCAGGAGACATTAATGAAAGCTGTTATTATAAGGTAATTACAGATCTTTTGGCAATCATTGACAGACTAACTCAAGTATACATGCCTAGCTCTAATAAACTAGCAAATAAAATAAAAAATATGACAGTCATGCTTTAAGACCGTCAATTTATACGCAGATCTCAATCCCTGTGCACTGCCGGGGCATGCGCCAATGTTTTATAGAGGCACAGGTCTCTACATAACTTTGGCACTTGGTGTCACTGGCCGTGTAACATACATTTTAAACTACGCCAGCTCCCGTGCTGGCATAGTTCATGACCATTTTCCACGCCATAAACTGGCATGGAGAATGATGAATGAGACGGACCAGCTGGCCAGCCCTCTTACCCGCCCTGTGTGAGCAGGGAAAAGTCACAGATTTTGCCGCAAAAACCCTTTGCATCAAACTCTGTGACAAAATATACCAAAAAGTGCTGAAAAAACTATAAATGATACCTTATGTGTTTTTCAGATGTTCTTTACTCTATGCCTGCTTAAAGGGAACCTGTCACCAGTTATATGGTGTCCTAACTAAGGGCTACATAAATAAGTGACTGATTCGCTTAGCAAAATGCTGGGTCACCAATCAGCTCATTAGCATGTGGCATGCAGCATCTTTGTGTGTATATTATGAGGTAACCATCTGTCACATCAGTAAGTGAATACATCTAAGGTACTTTTTAGTAGTTAATGATTGTATATAATTAGTTAGAATTTAATCAAATATCCACATGACAGGTTTCTTTAAAGGAGAAATACACTTTGCCCTAGTAAATCCTAGGGTTACAGTCATCCAGAGTAGTCTTGGATTGATGGTGCTGATTTAGTAGTGCCAAATGTAGTCCATTAACTGGCAGATGTCAGAAACAAGAAGTCAACAGAAGTACCAGGGTCAAAGAGAACAGCACTGTCCAAAGCAAGTTGGCGTTAGAGCCATGGAATCACAAGTATCAGTAAGCCAAGGGCAAAGAGAAAAAAAAAGTATTTAGTCAAACTCATGTAAGTACATCTCAACATTACAGGAATAAAGCAATTGACAGGTCAGAGAGAATTCTGAGCCTCAGCGACAGTGAGTCAATTGGGAAAGGCATGGCTCAAAACATAGAGACTAGCACTAAACCTATAATTAGGCAAAGTTTGCAGAACAGAAGGTGGTTTTAATCCTGCCATCTATGACATCATCACGTATTTCATCATAACATTATTTCTGGGCAGCTTTTGCTTTGGCTACTTGATGATGCAGCGCAGAAGAGTCAGACCAGAGTCTGGTACAACCAGAAAATGTGGAAGAGCTGGCCCGGATCCTGGACAGATGAGTAACAAATTGTCATACATTCTTTCTGACAGCTACGAGACAGTTCATACTTTCATAAATTATTATTTTAAAGGACGTTGATGCAAACGAGAAAACCACTTTATTGTTGTGGCTGATCAGTGTATATAACAAGAAAATTTAGACTAGCACATCCATAGTCGCAGGTGCACATCCATAAAGCTAGAATGCAGACAGCAAACAAAAATGTATGGCAGCACTCCATTACACATGCAAACAACTAAAGATTAGGGATTATTCTGGATTAAAGTGGTACTATACCTACTATACATGAAAAATGGAAGGTCTTTGTGAACATTTTGGATCAAACGTGTGTCGTGTCCATCTACTGGCGTCACAGTAGCTTCTATAGATGGGTACCTAACACTAACCGAACTGACTCTTGTGGGCCTAACCTAAGCCTACAATGTTCAGGGCAGTGTGGAAACCAGCTATATTTATACTCTGCTCAAAATCCCTGTGCAGATGTTTAGTGTTAGTTACCCACCTGTAGAAGCCACCTTGACGTTGGTAGATGGGCCTGACACATGTTTGATCAATGTATGTTATTTTTAGGGGTTTGCCAGTAATAACATTTTACAGTGTCAGCAGCCTGTCCCACTGAGCTGAGGATCTTACTTACCTACTCCCTACCGCTCTGGTCCTCCGCAGTGTCACCATGTCCCAAGCTTCACAGTGCTTACTTCCGGAACAGCATGGGCATGGTCTCATGCCTCATTGCAGCCAATAACTGGCTTCAGTGGTAAGTGGCTGCAGCAGAGCATGTAACCATAAACATTGCAGGGATTGTAACATGGAGACACTGGAAGCAGCAGGGATGACCGGGGTGGCAAAGAGCAGGCAAATATGAATCCTTAGTTTCGTGGGGCAGGCTGATGGCACTTAGTACAATGCCATTGTTACCAGAGAACCTCTAAAGGAAATTAGAACATTTCCTTTTCATGTGTATTTAAAAATGAAACTACTTGAATATAGGAGTTAATGCGCTGTTATAATTAGTTATATTGAAAACACCAGCATTGTTGTGAATATCAATTGCCATCACTTTGTTCTCCTTCCTATATAAACTTATCTAAAAACATCAAAAGTAAATGACCACAGAGTAACAAGTGCTCAAGGTGCAGTAATTGCTTCTAGATGATACACCAGATTAACGCTAATCGAGAAATAAGGCTCTGGGCTACAGGCAGGTGTGAAAAGAACTCGTCATTATTTTAATGCCACAGATAGATGAAAGATCCATGCTGCGCACAGTAATTGAAATAAAGGATGAAACAATATTGCTCTTCTCCATCATTCTATGCTATTATATTTATGTCACAAAATAGCATCTCGTTGAATAACCATTTTATGTCTTTTTGGTAAGTGTTTTCAAGGCCATATTTATTTGTAACAATTTGGTATAGGCTTTTTAAATAGATGAGCTAAATTACTTTCCTCCAGGTGGTATATACCTTATTTACTTTGTTCATAAAAGCACTAGCTGAACGTTATTGCTGCTGATTGTGAGTTTAGAACCAGCTTACTAAACCCACTTTAAAATGGTTAGTAAAGAGGAGCGAATTTCTCAAAATTTATTCCAGGTCCGAATTGAGCATCAAAATTGATTCATGCCAATTCAATGGTGCTATTTTTAATAGAAGTGTATAATTCTCAGAGGTCTCCTAGGACTGTATCCAACCCCTTTAAAGCTCTTTAGCCCCTTCCCGACTTCCGCTGTACATGTACTTCAGATGTAGGGTCTTTAAAGATGACATCTGCTTCGAAGCCGGGTGAGCACCATAGCTACTGGGTGCTTGCCATTGTCCTGTGAGTTGAAATATGGCAAGCGATCATGCGCTAGAGACAGTGTTGCCGAAAACAATTAATAGAAAAATTCAATACTAATAAGAGGGAAGCCTTTATTGTTCCAGTGCCCAGCGTGCCAACCAATACCATCCAGTCTGCACCCCATAGGGGGGCCAGGTCTTAATGATGACCAGGAGGAGGAGCAAAGAAAACGCTGTAAAACAAAACCCATAAAACTGTGGCGTAATTATGTATTTTTGTTTTTTAATTAAACCCCATTTGAAAAAAAAAAGTCCAGCTTCCCACTACTTTGTATGCAACAGTAAATGGTGCCATTAGAAAGTAAAACTTGTCCTGCAAAACAGCTATATGAATGATCCATGTTGTGAGACGATTTCTGCACTTCTTGTAAGTATTTGGTGGCTTCAATAATTACTTGAAGGTTTTTCAGGTTCGCCTGCCATTAAAGTAAATGGAGCGCGCCGCAAACTTGCCAATGTTTGTCCATCACTAATCACCAGCTCATAGTGTCTTTACTTAGGGGTTTTTGCCCAACTGCGGCTGGTGTGCCCAACCACGAGCCGCCCTGCTATTTGACACCTGGGAAGGGCTCTGCCAAAGTCCCCCTTTCTGCTGGAGGCAGGTGAAGAGTACCCCAGCCCTCAAGAGTGTTCAGAGTGTGACGGCTTGCACAAAGTATGTTTGGTACGCCGCGTTTGCTGGCCATCCATTTGGCTTTATCATTTCATTAGCATTGCAAAAACACAAATAGTGTTGGCTGCTTCCTCCTCTGCCTCTTCCACTGCCACGTCCACTGCCTCCTTAACCTCCTACTCCACTTGGATCTCTGCTTCCTGATTCAAGAATATTTTTATTTTTATTTTTCTACTCTATGTTATTTTAAGTAATTTCCCGATCCACATGTGTTTGCAGGGAAATTGTCCTGCTCTTACCCACATTTTGCTTCTTTTTGCAGCTCTTTAGCCCTCACCATGACTATTTTACAGCCATTTTACAGCACCAAAGTTCAAGTCCCCATTGACTTCTATGGGGTTAGGGTTTGTGGTCAAGTTCAGGTACCCGAACTGAACTTTGAACTAAAGTATCTGCTACCTCAACTTTTATCTGCTCGTACTGTGATCTTCCACCATCTTGTCTTACTGCCACTGACATTGCTCCCCTGTTTCGGGGCCACTAATGTGAATCTTCATGCTGCTGCCACCCTTATCAGTCTGTTACGGAGCCACTAAGGCAGGGCTGGCAAACCTCCAGCTGTTGTAAGACTACAATTTCACCATACCCTGCTGTGGGCTAATAGTTGTAGCACACAGTCAATATTTTACATCAAGATTTGATCATGATTTTGAAGCCAAAAGCAGAAGTGGGTTCAAAACACAGAAGACTTTCAAATATTTTCAGCACATTTTATCTCTGTTTTGGACCCACTCCTGTTTTTGCCTTACCAATACTGATCAAATATTGACCGTGTGATAGAGGTCATTAAAGTCCCTCATGCAGGACTTCTTTTCCATCTAAATAATACCAATTTCAGATGCAAATGTCCAAAATGCATGCAAATTGACAGGCCTATTACATGGTCAGTATTTAGCATCAGGATTTGATCAATATTTGTAAGGCAAAAACAGGAGTGGGTCCAAAACACAGAACAGATGCAAAATATATTATCTCTGTTTTTGACCCAATCCTGTTTTTGCCTTCCAAATACTGATCAAATGCTGACCAAATAATGAACGTGTAAAGGAGGATGCTCAAAATACAGGATCCAGTTTGTGTTTGGTGTACGTTTGATGGATCAGAAAAAGGGAAAAATAAACAATGACATCAACACAACCTTACTACCGAAACCCTTCCCACTCTGTCAAGGGGCCCCTGCTTGAATCTTGGGCCACTGCACGGTACAGTCCATGCCGATAAATTACACCTGACACTAACATTGACCTATAAGGCTGAGTTCACACTTTAGTTATTTGGTCAGTCATTTCCATCAGTATTTGTAAGCCAAATTCAGGAGCCAAGCCTACTCTCAGATTAGGTATCATGAATAGATCTACACCTGTTTCTTCAGTTTTAGCCACACCTGCTTGTCCCCCACATTATTTCATATTAAGGGTCCATTCAGACTTCTGTAGTTCTGGTTCCGCACCAGTTCAGCAAAATTCATTAATTTCAATGAATTGAAATGCTATCCGCATTCGTAGTTCTGTTAGGCTACTTTCACACGAGCGTTCTGCTGTCCGCTCAGTGAGCTCCGTTTGAAGGAGCTCACGAGCGGAGCAGAACGCTTCCGTCCAGCCCTGATGCAGTCTGAATGGATGCGGATCCGCTCAGACTGCATCAGTCTGGCGGCGTTCAGCCTCCGCTCCGCTCGCCTCCGCACGGCCAGGCGGACACCTGAACGCTGCTTGCAGCGTTCGGGTGTCCGCCTGGCCGTGCGGAGGCGTGCGGATCCGTCCAGACTTACAATGTAAGTCAATGGGGACGGATCCGTTTGAAGATGCCACAATATGGCTCAATCTTCAAGCGGATCCGTCCCCCATTGACTTTACATTGAAAGTCTGGACGGATCCGTCTGAGGCTATTTTCACACTTAGCTTTTATATGCCAATATAATGCAGACGGATCCGTTCTGAACGGAGCCTCCAGTCTGCATTATTATGATCGGATCCGTTCAGAACGGATCCGATCGAACGCTCGTGTGAAAGTAGCCTTACGCGACTCCCAAAAAAATATAGAGCGTGATCTATTCTTGCCCGAAATCACAGACAAGAATAGGCATTTCTATCTCAGGGCTGGCCATGTGCAGTCCACAAAATGCAGAAGGCACATAGCCAGTATCTGTAGTTTTGCAGATCAGCAATTTGCAGACCACAAAACACTTAGTCATCTGAATGGACCCTAAAATGTCTGGGGCTGTTTCTTTGTAATCCTTCCAAGGCAAATCACAAAACTTCTAATTTGTTTCGCAGTAAATTTTTGTGAAATTCGTAACAAATCCAGTCCATTCAGAATTGATCTGCTCGTCTCTAATATAATCTTATTGAGTCCACAGTACAACATCTGCCTTTCACACATACACAGCTTAATGCAATTAATTAGAGCTCTGGGCACATAAATTGCCAGTTGATGAGGAAAACCATTTAAAATAAAAGATAAACAAACGTCTCACTGCAGATAATTTCTTAACACATTCTCCTGTTATCCATATTCCCAAGCATAATATACCTTTGCTCTGTTGACCCAATAAAAGCACTATTCTAGAAGTTATAGTTCCAGAGAAGCCCATATCTGCAATTATACGAGAGTTCAAGAAAATCCATTGTTGTAAGGGTTAAGATTAGAGTTGAGCGAACACCTGGATGTTCGGGTTCGAGAAGTTCGGCCGAACTTCCCGAAAATGTTCGGGTTCGGGATCCGAACCCGATCCGAACTTCGTCCCGAACCCGAACCCCATTGAAGTCAATGGGGACCCGAACTTTTCGGCACTAAAAAGGCTGTAAAACAGCCCAGGGAAGGGCTAGAGGGCTGCAAAAGGCAGCAACATGTAGGTAAATCCCCTGCAAACAAATGTGGATAGGGAAATTAATTAAAGTAAAAATAAAATAAATAAAAATTAACCAATATCAATTGGAGAGAGGTCCCATAGCAGAGAATCTGGCTTCACGTCACCCACCACTGGAACAGTCCATTCTCAGATATTTAGGCCCCGGCACCCAGGCAGAGGAGAGAGGTCCCGTAACAGAGAATCTGGCTTCATGTCACCAGAGAATCAGTCTTCATGTCATAGCAGAGAATCAGGCTTCACGTCACCCACCACTGTAACAGTCCATTGTCATAAATTTAGGCCCTGGCACCCAGGCAGAGGAGAGAGGTCCCATAACACAGAATCTGGCTTCATGTCAGCAGAGAATCAGTCTTCATATCATAGCAGAGAATCAGGCTTCACGTCACCCACCACTGTAACAGTCCATTGTCATACATTTAGGCCCTGTCATGGTCTTACCTTCTTACTGTTCTCCTTCGTTTGACATGTGCTGGCGGCCATCTTGGTTTCTGGGTTTCTTGTAGCCTCCCACCCTGCGGCTTCTCCTTCCCACTGGGAGGAGCTGGATGCCTAGCTCATATATATAGGAGGTCTGTGGCTTCAGTTCCTTGCTTGGTCCTCCTGTGTTCACATGCTTCTAAGACTGCTGCTGCTTCTGGTTCCTGATCCTGGCCTCGTCTGACTACCCCGTTGGTTCCTGATCCTGGCTTCGTCTGACTACCCTGCTGGTTCCTGATCCAGGCTTCGTCTGACTACCCTTCTGGTTCCTGACCTCTGTCTACACAAGACCCTGCTTCGGTTTAGCCATCCGTTTGGACTTTTGCTTACAGCTTGATTTTCAATAAAGCCTTCTTATTTCCACTTATCTCTTGTTGTACGTCTGGTTCATGGTTCCATGACATTAGGACCAAGCCATGAATTTTGATGGTACAGGGCCATCCTCGCTACCTACGCTGGTTGCCAGACTTGATCAGCAGGATCACCTGTTGGGTCGGTTCACTGTGGCGTTGCAAACCCTGCTTGAACGCACGGCTCATTTAGCTTCCGTTGCCGATGGGTCGGTTGTCGCTCCTGGGCCCGCTCCTACTGCCGCTCCGGTTGTTGCGCCAGAGTCTACCCCGACACCTGTTGCTGCGCCTGCGGTGTCTCGGGGTATGACCGGTTCTGCCCCCCTTCCACAGCGCTTTGGGGGAGAGCCAACTCAGTGCCGAGGTTTCCTTAACCAGGTGGGCATTTATTTCGAGTTGCTGCCACATGCCTTTCCTACTGAGAGATCAAAGGTGGGCTTCTTGATCTCGCTGCTCTCGGACAAGGCCTTGGCCTGGGCCAGCCCTTTATGGGAGAACAACAATCCGGTGGTTGCCGAGTTTTCCGGTTTTGTTGCTTCTCTTCGGAAGGTATTCGATGTGCCGGCTCGTGCTGCCTCTGCTGCGAAGCTCCTTATGTCCATCAGACAGGGTTCACGATCCGTAGCTGAATACGCCATTGAGTTTCGTACCCTGGCAGCAGAGGTGGGCTGGAATAATGAGGCTCTGGTCGCTGCTTTCTCTCATGTACTCTCGGATGCCTTGAAGGATGAGGTTGCAGCTAAGGACCTACCAGTGGAGCTCGAGTCTCTTATTTCTTTCCTGATTTTGATTGACACCAGACTCAGGGAGAGACCTTCCTTTAAGGAGAGCCTGCGGAGGTCTTCTAACAGATTGGCGCCTACGTTTGCTGTCCCACCCGTGCCTCCCTCTCCTCCCACGCCTTCTGGGGATGACTTGTCTGGGGGTGAACCCATGCAGCTGGGGTTTGCTCAGCCTGTCCGAGGGGGAGAGGGTACTCCGGAGACGCGAGGGCCGATGCATGTACTGTGGTCTCGGTGGGCATTTTCGGTTGGCATGTCCGAACCGTCCGGGAAACGCTCGCACCTGAGATCCTGTCGGGGGCAGATCTTGGGTGGAGTCTCCTCGTCCCCGGTTTCCCGTGTTGACAAACCACTGATCACTGTTGTCCTCTCCTGGGTCGGGGGCTCGGTGACGACCCAGGCGTTGGTGGACTCTGGTGCTGGTGGTTTGTTCATTGATAGTGTGTTCGCTGCCGCCAATTCCATTCCTCTGCAGCCTCGAGGTTCCCCACTGGCTCTTGAGGCGATAGACGGCAGACCCCTTCTGCCGCCACACGTGACTCATGAGACCCTTCCAGTGGGGATAGCCATTGGTGCCGTTCACAGAGAGTCGGTCTGTCTCCAGGTGATTTCGTCTCCACACTACTCGGTGGTCTTGGGGTACCCCTGGCTCCAGAAGCATAATCCGACTTTCGATTGGAGATCGGCCGAGATCCTCTCGTGGTCACCGCAGTGTGGGGCTAGTTGCATCCATGGGCCTGTCAAGTTGCTGTGTACTTCCTCGGACTCTCTGTTGCCTCCTGAATACGAAGAGTACCGGGATGTATTCGATAAGGTGCGCGCGGTTGCCCTACCTCCGCACCGCCCATACGATTGTGCCATAGAGTTACAATCTGGTGCCGTTCCTCCTCGTGGCAAAGTCTATCCACTGTCGGTAGCGGAGAATGAGGCCATGGAGGAGTACGTGAGGGAGGCGCTTTCACGCGGACACATTCGCAAATCCTCGTCCCCGGCAGGGGCTGGATTTTTCTTTGTGAAAAAGAAGGGCGGTGAGTTGAGGCCTTGCATCGATTACAGGGGTCTCAATCGCATCACGATCAAGAACGCTTACCCGATACCCTTGATTTCCGAGCTGTTCGATCGCCTCAAAGGGGCCACGGTCTTTACCAAACTCGACCTGAGGGCGGCATATAACCTGGTAAGGATCAAGGCGGGCGATGAGTGGAAGACCGCGTTTAACACCAGGACCGGTCATTATGAATCCTTGGTTATGCCCTTTGGGTTGTGCAATGCGCCCGCAGTCTTCCAGGAATTCATCAACGATGTTTTCCGTGACCTGTTGCAGCAGTGTGTGGTGGTCTATTTGGATGACATCTTGGTATATTCTGAATCCATGGAGGCCCACATTCTGGATGTCAGACGAGTGTTGCAACGGTTACGAGAGAACAGGCTGTTCGTTAAGCTTGAGAAATGCGAATTTCACCGATCCCAGGTAACCTTCTTAGGTTACATAATTTCCGCTGAGGGGTTCTCCATGGATCCTGAGAAGGTTTCGGCTGTCTTACAGTGGCCCCAGCCCAGTGGTCTCCGTGCCCTGCAGCGCTTTTTGGGCTTCGCCAATTATTATCGGAAGTTCATCAGGGACTTTTCTATGCTAGCCAAGCCTCTCACGGATCTGACCAGGAAGGGCAGTAATTTCCAGGTCTGGCCGCTCGAGGCCATCCGAGCTTTTGAGGCTCTAAAGTCCGCCTTTGTGTCGGCTCCGATTCTGTCGCATCCCAACCTGGGTTGCCCTTTGTCCTCGAGGTGGACGCGTCTGAGACGGGAGTAGGCGCCCTTCTGTCTCAGCGTAGAACACCAGAGGGTCCTCTGCTTCCTTGTGGGTTTTACTCCCGGAAACTGTCTTCCGCGGAGTGCAACTATCAGATTGGTGACAGGGAGTTATTGGCCATCGTGCAGGCCCTTAAAGAATGGAGGCACTTGCTCGAGGGTTCGGTGGTTCCGGTTCTCATCCTGACGGACCACAAGAATCTGACCTACCTTTCTGAGGCCAAGAGATTGACACCACGTCAGGCCAGATGGGCTCTGTTCTTGTCACGTTTTAATTACGTGGTCTCCTACCTACCCGGTTCCAAGAACATCAGAGCGGATGCCTTATCACGGCAGTACTCCGAGCTGTCCGGGGAGGAGTCGATTCCGACTTCGGTCATACCTCCGAATCAGATCCTGGCCGCCATTCGCACCAGCCTGACCTCTCCCCTGGGTGAGCAGATTTTGGCGGCTCAATCTGGTGCTCCCTCTGGGAGACCCAACGGCAGGTGTTTTGTGCCTGAGGAGTTGCGCACTCGGTTGTTGCGAACCTACCATAACTCCAAGGCCGCGGGGCATCCTGGAAAGAATCAGCTGTCCTGGGCTGTTTCACGTCTGTTCTGGTGGCCTTCTCTACGTTCCGACATCGCCGCATATGTAGCGGCATGCTCCTTTTGTGCCCAGAGTAAGTCCCCTCGGCACCTTCCGTTGGGCCTTTTGCAACCCATAGCCACCGGGGAGCGCCCATGGTCACACCTGGGGATGGATTTCATTGTGGACCTCCCTGCATCCCGAGGCCATACGGTCATTCTCATGATTGTGGATCGGTTTTCCAAAATGTGCCACTGTGTTCCTCTCAAGAAGTTACCCTCTGCACAAGAGTTGGCCACGATTTTCGCCAGGGAGGTCTTCCGGTTGCACGGTTTGCCCAAGGAGATTGTGTCGGATCGGGGGAGTCAGTTTGTGTCCAGGTTCTGGCGCGCCTTTTGCTCCCAGTTGGGGATTCATCTCTCTTTCTCCTCGGCCTACCACCCTCAGTCCAATGGGGCCGCAGAACGATCCAATCAGGCCTTGGAGCAATTCCTTCGTTGCTATGTCTCCGATCACCAAGACAATTGGGTTGACCTCCTGCCTTGGGCTGAGTTTGCCAGGAACACGGCGGTGAACTCTTCCTCTGGGACGTCTCCCTTCATGGCCAATTATGGGTTCCAACCTGCCGTGTTACCGGAGGTATTCTCTCCCCAGGATATTCCGGCTGTGGAGGATCACCTTTCCGTCCTACGTGCTTCTTGGGTACAGATCCAGAGGTCCCTTGAGGTCTCTGCGCAGCACCAGAGACTCCAGGCTGATCGCAGACGAGCGCCCGCTCCTTCCTACCAGGTCGGAGACCGTGTATGGTTGTCCACCCGCAACCTCAACCTTCGAGTGCCCACTCCCAAGCTGGCGCCTCGCTTTGTTGGTCCCTTCCGAGTGCTTCGCAGGGTAAACCCGGTAGCCTATGCCCTTGCGCTTCCTCCTGGCATGCGGATCTCCAACGTGTTTCATGTCTCCCTGTTGAAGCCATTGGTGTGTAATCGTTTCACTTCCTCGGTTCCTCGGCCCCGTCCGGTCCAAGTGGGCAATCGTGAGGAATATGAGGTGAGCAATATCCTGGACTCACGCCTGGTCCGCGGTCGGTTGCAGTTTTTGGTCCATTGGCGTGGTTATGGTCCAGAGGAGCGTTCCTGGGTTCCCTCCGCAGATGTCCATGCTCCTGCTTTGCTCCGAGCCTTCCACGCACGCTTCCCTCAGAAACCGTTCCTTACTCCGCGGAGGAGGGGCCCTTGAGGGGGAGGTACTGTCATGGTCTTACCTTCTTACTGTTCTCCTTCGTTTGACATGTGCTGGCGGCCATCTTGGTTTCTGGGTTTCTTGTAGCCTCCCACCCTGCGGCTTCTCCTTCCCACTGGGAGGAGCTGGATGCCTAGCTCATATATATAGGAGGTCTGTGGCTTCAGTTCCTTGCTTGGTCCTCCTGTGTTCACATGCTTCTAAGACTGCTGCTGCTTCTGGTTCCTGATCCTGGCCTCGTCTGACTACCCCATTGGTTCCTGATCCTGGCTTCGTCTGACTACCCTGCTGGTTCCTGATCCAGGCTTCGTCTGACTACCCTTCTGGTTCCTGACCTCTGTCTACGCAAGACCCTGCTTCGGTTTAGCCATCCGTTTGGACTTTTGCTTACAGCTTGATTGTCAATAAAGCCTTCTTATTTCCACTTATCTCTTGTTGTACGTCTGGTTCATGGTTCCATGACAGGCCCCAGCACCCAGGCAGAGGAAAGAGGTCCCATAACACAGAATCTGGCTTTATGTCACCAGAGAATCAGTCTTCATGTCATAGCAGAGAATCATGCTTCATGTCACCCACCACTGTAACAGTCCATTGTCATAAATTTAGGCCCTGGCACCCAGGCAGAGGAGAGAGGTCCCATAACACAGAATCTGGCTTCATGTCACCAGAGAATCAGTCTTCATGTCATAGCAGAGAATCATGCTTCACGTCACCCACCACTGTAACAGTCCATTATCATAAATTTAGGCCCTGGCACCCAGGCAGAGGAGAGAGGTCCCGTAACAGAGAATCTGGCTTCATGTCAGCAGAGAATCAGTCTGCATGTCATAGCAGAGAATCATGCTTCACGTCACCCAACATTGGAACAGTCCATTGTCATATATTTAGGCCCGGCACCCAGACAGAGGAGAGATTCATTCAACTTTGGGTTGCCTCGCAATATAATGGTAAAATGAAAATAAAAATAGGATTGAATGAGGAAGTGCCATGGAGTACAATAATATATGGTTAAGGGGAGGTAGTTAATGTCTAATATGCACAAGGGATGGACAGGTCCTGTGGGATCCATGCCTGGTTCATTTTTATGAACGTCAGCTTGTCCACATTGGCTGTAGACAGGCGGCTGCGTTTGTCTGTAATGACGCCCCCTGCCGTGCTGAATACACGTTCAGACAAAACGCTGGCCGCCGGGCAGGCCAGCACCTCCAAGGCATGAAAGGCTAGCTCTGGCCACATGGACAATTTAGAGACCCAGAAGTTGAATGGGGCCGAACCATCAGTCAGTACGTGGAGGGGTGTGCACACGTACTGTTCCACCATGTTAGTGAAATGTTGCCTCCTGCTAACACGTTGTGTATCAGGTGGTGGTGCAGTTAGCTGTGGCGTGTTGACAAAACTTTTCCACATCTCTGCCATGCTAACCCTGCCCTCAGAGGAGCTGGCCGTGACACAGCTGCCTTGGCGACCTCTTGCTCCTCCTCTGCCTTGGCCTTGGGCTTCCACTTGTTCCCCTGTGACATTTGGGAATGCTCTCAGTAGCGCGTCTACCAACGTGCGCTTGTACTCGCGCATCTTCCTATCACGCTCCAGTGCAGGAAGTAAGGTGGGCACATTGTCTTTGTACCGTGGATCCAGCAGGGTGGCAACCGAGTAGTCTGCACACGTTAAAATGTATGCAACTCTGCTGTCGTTGCGCAGGCACTGAAGCATGTAGTCGCTCATGTGTGCCAGGCTGCCCAGGGGTAAGGACAAGCTGTCCTCTGTGGGAGGCGTATCGTCATCGTCCTGCGTTTCCCCCCAGCCACGCACCAGTGATGGGCCCGTGCTGCGTTGGGTGCCACCCCGCTGTGACCATGCTTCATCCTCATCCTCCTCATCCTCGTCCTCCAGTAGTGGGCCCTGGCTGGCCACATTTGTACCTGGCCTCTGCTGTTGCAAAAAACCTCCCTCTGAGTCACTTTGAAGAGACTGACTTGAAAGTGCTAAAAATGACCCCTCTTCCTCCTCCTCCTCCTCCTGGGCCACCTCCTCTTCCATTATCGCCTTAAGTGTTTTCTCAAGGAGACATAGAAGTGGTATTGTAACACTGATAACGGCGTCATCGCCACTGGCCATGTTGGTGGAGTACTCGAAACAGCGCAACAGGGCACACAGGTCTCGCATGGAGGCCCAGTCATTGGTGGTGAAGTGGTGCTGTTCCGCAGTGCGACTGACCCGTGCGTGCTGCAGCTGAAACTCCACTATGGCCTGCTGCTGCTCGCACAGTCTGTCCAGCATGTGCAAGGTGGAGTTCCACCTGGTGGGCACGTCGCATATGAGGCGGTGAGCGGGAAGGCCGAAGTTACGCTGTAGCGCAGACAGACGAGCAGCGGCAGGATGTGAACGCCGAAAGCGCGAACAGAAGGCCCGCACTTTATGCAGCAGCTCTGACATGTCGGGGTAGTTGTGAATGAACTTCTGCACCACCAAATTCAGCACATGCGCCAAGCAAGGGAGGTGCGTCAAACCGGCTAGTCCCAGAGCTGCAACGAGATTTCGCCCATTATCGCACACCACCAGGCCGGGCTTGAGGCTCACCGGCAGCAACCACTCGCCGGTCTGTTGTTCTATACCCCACCACAACTCCTGTGCGGTGTGGGGCCTGTCCCCCAAACATATGAGTTTCAGAATGGCCTGCTGACGTTTACCCCGGGCTGTGCTGAAGTTGGTGGTGAAGGTGTGTGGCTGACTGGATGAGCAGGTGGAAGAAGAGGAGGAGGAAGCTGAGTAGGAGGAGTTGGCAACAGGAGGCAAAGAATGTTGCCCTGCGATCCTTGGCGGCGGAAGGACATGCGCCAAACAGCTCTCCGCCTGGGGCCCAGCTGCCACTACATTTACCCAGTGTGCAGTTAGGGAGATATAGCGTCCCTGGCCGTGCTTACTGGTCCACGTATCTGTGGTTAGGTGGACCTTGCCACAGATGGCGTTGCGCAGTGCACACTTGATTTTATCGGATACTTGGTTGTGCAGGGAAGGCACGGCTCTCTTGGAGAAGTAGTGGCGGCTGGGAACAACATACTGTGGGACAGCAAGCGACATGAGCTGTTTGAAGCTGTCTGTGTCCACCAGCCTAAATGACAGCATTTCATAGGCCAGTAGTTTAGA
Organism: Bufo gargarizans; assembly: GCF_014858855.1. Lineage (NCBI taxonomy): Eukaryota > Metazoa > Chordata > Amphibia > Anura > Bufonidae > Bufo > Bufo gargarizans. Next base: position 582,917,920 of record NC_058080.1, on the reverse strand, counting down.
AATGCTGGCATTCAGGGCAATGGATCGAGGGTGGCTAGGTGGGAATTTACGCTTTCTCTCAAATGTTTGTGAGATGGAGAGCTGAACGCTGCCGTGTGACATGGTTGAGATGCTTGGTGACGGAGGTGGTGGTGTTGGTGGTACATCCCCTGTTTGCTGGGCGGCAGGTGCCAACGTTCCTCCAGAGGCGGAGGAAGAGGCCGAGGCGGCAGCAGCAGAGGCGAGGCGCAGCAGAAGAGGTAGCAGGGGGAGCCTGAGTGACTTCCTTGTTTTTAAGGTGTTTACTCCACTGCAGTTCATGCTTTGCATGCAGGTGCCTGGTCATGCAGGTTGTGCTAAGGTTCAGAACGTTAATGCCTCGCTTCAGGCTCTGATGGCACAGCGTGCAAACCACTCGGGTCTTGTCGTCAGCACATTGTTTGAAGAAGTGCCATGCCAGGGAACTCCTTGAAGCTGCTTTTGGGGTGCTCGGTCCCAGATAACGGCGGTCAGTAGCAGGTGGAGTCTCTTGGCGGCGGGTGTTCTGCTTTTGCCCACTGCTCCCTCTTTTGCAACGCTGTTGGCTTGGTCTCACCACTGCCTCTTCCTCCGAACTGTGAAAGTCAGTGGCACGACCTTCATTCCATGTGGGGTCTAGGACCTCATCGTCCCCTGCATCGTCTTCAACCCAGTCTTGATCCCTGACCTCCTGTTCAGTCTGCACACTGCAGAAAGACGCAGCAGTTGGCACCTTAGTTTCATCATCATCAGAGACGTGCTGAGGTGGTATTCCCATGTCCTCATCATGAGGAAACATAAGTGGTTGTGCATCAGTGCATTCTATGTCTTCCACCGCTGGGGAAGGGCTAGGTGGATGCCCTTGGGAAACCCTGCCAGCAGAGTCTTCAAACAGCATAAGAGACTGCTGCATAACTTGAGGCTCAGACAGTTTCCCTGGTATGCATGGGGGTGATGTGACAGACTGATGGGCTTGGTTTTCAGGCGCCATCTGTGCGCTTTCTGCAGAAAACTGTGTGGGAGATAATGTGAACGTGCTGGATCCACTGTCGGCCACCCAATTGACTAATGCCTGTACCTGCTCAGGCCTTACCATCCTTAGAACGGCATTGGGCCCCACTAAATATCGCTGTAAATTATGGCGGATACTGGGACCTAAGGTAGTTGGTACACTAGAACGTGTGGCTGTGGCAGAACGGCCACGTCCTCTCCCAGCACCAGAGGGTCGACTAACACCACTACGACCAAGTCCGCGTCCTTTACTAGATGTTTTCCTCATTGTTATCGTTCACCACAACAACAAAAATATTATTTGGCCCAATGTATTGAATTCAAATTCAGGCCTTTTTTTAAAGACACCTAACACTATCTGGCTATCTATTTAGGTACCGTAATACACTAATACAGGCACAGCAGTAACCACAGATTTAGCTGACTATAAATTTGAGGCCTATTATTTAGGCGCTGGGTGACAGGTATACGTTTACAGACAGAATTAGACTGGGATATGCACAGTAGCGTGTGTGTGAAGTTATTGAGAATGACCCTATGTGCACCTTGAATCTTAAATACCCTTTTAGGGATAGATTTAAAGGAGGTCTGATACAGCAGAAACCACTAATTTAGAGAATTGCTAAATTGGGAATTGTATTTCAACCCAGAACAAAAACTGTGCTTTGACGGACACTAAATAACTTGACCAGCTACAGCAATAACGACAGATTTGGATGACTATAAATTTGAGGCCTATTATTTAGGCGCTGGGTGACAGGTATACGTTTACAGACAGAATTAGACTGGGATATGCACAGTAGCGTGTGTGTGAAGTTATTGAGAATGACCCTATCAGCACCTTGAATCTAATATACCCTTTTAGGGATAAATTTAAAGTAGGCCTGATACAGCAGAAACCACTAATTTAGAGAATTGCTAAATTGGGAATTGTATTTCAACCCATAACAAAAACTGTGCTATGACGGACACTAAATAACTTGCCCAGCCACAGCAATAACCACAGATTTAGCTGACTGCAAATTTGAGGCCTATTATTTAGGCGCTGGGTGACAGGTATACGTTTACAGACAGAATTAGACTGGTATATGCACAGTAGCGTGTGTGTGAAGTTATTGAGAATGACCCTATCAGCACCTTGAATCTAATATTCCCTTTTAGGGATAAATTTAAAGTAGGCCTGATACAGCAGAAACCACTAATTTAGAGAATTGCTAAATTGGGAATTGTATTTCAACCCATAACAAAAACTGTGCTTTGACGGACACTAAATAACTTGCCCAGCCACAGCAATAACCACAGATTTAGCTGACTACAAATTCGAGGCCTATTATTTAGGCGCTGGGTGACAGGTATACGTTTACAGACAGAATTAGACTGGGATATGCACAGTAGCGTGTGTGTGAAGTTATTAAGAATGACCCTATCAGCACCTTGAATCTAATATTCCCTTTTAGGGATAAATTTAAAGTAGGCCTGATACAGCAGAAACCACTAATTTAGAGAATTGCTAAATTGGGAAATGTATTTCAACCCAGAACAAAAACTTTGCTTTGACAGACACTAAATAACTTGCCCAGCCACAGCAATAACCACAGATTTAGCTGACTACAAATTTGAGGCCTATTATTTAGGCGCTGGGTGACAGGTATACGTTTACAGACAGAATTAGACTGGGATATGCACAGTAGCGTGTGTGTGAAGTTATTGAGAATGACCCTATCAGCACATTGAATCTAATATTCCCTTTTAGGGATAAATTTAAAGTAGGCCTGATACAGCAGAAACCACTAATTTAGAGAATTGCTAAATTGGGAATTGTATTTCAACCCAGAACAAAAACTTTGCTTTGACGGACACTAAATAACTTGCCCAGCCACAGCAATAACCACAGATTTAGCTGACTACAAATTTGAGGCCTATTATTTAGGCGCTGGGTGACAGGTATACGTTTACAGACAGAATTAGACTGGGATATGCACAGTAGCGTGTGTGTGAAGTTATTGAGAATGACCCTATCAGCACATTGAATCTAATATTCCCTTTTAGGGATAAATTTAAAGTAGGCCTGATACAGCAGAAACCACTAATTTAGAGAATTGCTAAATTGGGAATTGTATTTCAACCCAGAAAAAAAACTGTGCTTTGACGGACACTAAATAACTCGCCCAGCCACAGCAATAACCACAGATTTAGCTGACTACAAATTTGAGGCCTATTATTTAGGCGCTGGGTGACAGGTATACGTTTACGGACAGAATTCGAATGGGATATGCACAGTAGCGTGTGTGTGAAGTTATTGAGAATGACCCTATCAGCACCTTGAATCTAATATTCCCTTTTAGGGATAAATTTAAAGTAGGCCTGATACAGCAGAAACCACTAATTTAGAGAATTGCTAAATTGGGAATTGTATTTCAACCCAGAACAAAAACTGTCCTTTGACGGACACTAAATAACTCGCCCAGCCACAGCAATAACCACAGATTTAGCAGACTACAAATTTGAGGCCTATTATTTAGGCGCTGGGTGACAGGTATACGTTTACGGACAGAATTAGACTGGGATATGGCCAAAAATTAACCACACTATTGATGGTTAAATGCACTTGGTGACAGGCTCAGCTTGCCCCTAATGTCGTATATGGCCAAAAAATAACCAGACTATTGATGGTTAAATGCACTTGGTGTGACAGCTTGACCCTGATGTAGGATTTAGCCAAAAAACAACCACACTACTGAGGGTTAAATGCACTTGTTGGCAGCTTGTGCTGGCGCACCACAAGACACAAAATGGCCGCCGATCACCCCAGAAAAAAGTGACTGAAAAACGCTCTGGGCAGCCTAAAAACAGTGAGCAATTCAATAGCAGCAGTTCAATCATCCACAGCTGCAGATCGATCTCTGAATGAAGTCTTTTGGAGGAGTTAATCACTGCCTAATCTCGTCCTAACGTCGCAGCTGCAACCTCTCCCTATACTGATCAGAGCAGAGTGACGGGTGGCACTATGTGACTCCAGCTTAAATAGAGGCTGGGTCACATGCTGCACTGGCCAATCACAGCCATGCCAATAGTAGGCATGGCTGTGACGGCCTCTTGGGGCAAGTAGTATGACGCTTGCTGATTGGCTGCTTTGCAGCCTTTCAAAAAGCGCCAAGAAAGCGACGAACACCGAACCCGGACTTTTACGAAAATGTCCGGGTTCGGGTCCGTGTCACGGACACCCCAAAATTCGGTACGAACCCGAACTATACAGTTCGGGTTCGCTCATCCCTAGTTAAGATACTTTGCTGTACAATTTTTATACTTTTTTTGTAAAATATTTGACCTTATACCTCCCTACATATGCATAATTTGTCCATGCAGAAATAACTAACATACACTATGTGGACAAAAGTATTGGTGCACCTACAGGAGCTTTTATGACTTCCAATTCTAAATCGATGGACATTAACCCCTTAGTGACAAGCCTGTTTTGGGCCTTATTGACCAAGCTTTTTTCTTCTTTTTTTCATCATCGCCTTCCAAGAGCTATAACTTTTTTATTTTTCCATCTATGAAACTGTTTGAGGGCTTGTTTGGGGTGCACATAACTTTATTTATTTTTATTAACTCTTTCTGGGAGGGAGATGGGAAAAAACAGCATGGTGTATGGCGTTCATTTTCCGGTATATATAATATATCTTTCTTCTCTGGATCAGTACGATTGCAGTGATACAAAATATATATATATCTATATACATATATATATATGGCTGCAGCTAACGATTATTGGAATAATCGTTTAGTTGTCGATAATTTCATCAATCAATTGGGAAAAAACACCAAAATGACAAATGATTTTACTTGAAAAATTATGTTCAAAGGCCATATTAAAACAACTTTAGGAGTTACATAACTATAAAAATGTTGCATTACAATGACAGCATGTCCACATGGTCAGGGCTGAGGCCAGCTCTCTTCTTATTCACTATGCTGCCTGTAGCAGAGAAGAGGCGTTCCCATGGTGTGGCTGTACTTGGGATAGACAATTATGATCTTGCAAGTTTAACTTTTATGGGGGATCTGTGGATGACACACTTTTATGGGGGATCTGTGGATGACACACTTTTATGGGAGATCTGTGGATAACATTATTATGGGGGGATCTGTGGATGGCGCTGTTATGGAAGGGATCTGTGGATGGCACTGCTATGGGGAGGGGGATCTGTGCACTGCTATGGGGAGGTAGAACTGTGGATGGCAGTGGCACTGTTATGGGGAGGGGGATCTATGGATGGCACTGTTATGGGGAGGGGGATCTGTAGATGACACTGCTATGGGGGGGATCTGTGGATGACACTATATAGCATCTTTAGCTATATGTGTCATCCACAGATCTCCCCCATAACAGTGTCTCCCGAGTCCCAATACACCGGCCCCGCCGCTCACAGCAATATCTAAAGAGTATTCCTTAACCGTTACCCTGCAGCAATTTTTATTAATTTTTTTGCATCGCCCCTTCCCAAGACAAATAAAGTGGCCTCCTCAAAGAGCACTCGCAAAAGGCAGGTGTCACACATGTGCTGCCACTGGCTAACATCGAAGTTACACAGGGGAGTACCTCTGTCTGCTTGGATCATCAAGAAATTGTTTATGGCCTGTCTCTGTTCATATAGTCGGTCCAACATATAGAGAGTGGAATTCCAACAGGTAGAAACATTGCATATCAGCCTATGTTGGGGGATGCCATTCTGCCACTGCAGCTCAAGGATTGTGTGCTTGGCGGTGTACAAGTGGCTGAAGTGCATGCAAAATTTCCTGGACATTTTTAGGATCTCTTGCAGATGGGTAGAAGACTTCAGGAACCGCTTTACTAACAGATTGAACACGTGCGCCATGCAGGGCTCATGGCTCAGCCCTCCTTGACACAGTGCCAACACCATGCTCTTCCTGGTGTTGGTCATCATGGTTGCAATTTTAAGTTGTCGCGGGGAAAGCCAGGATTTGATTTCTTGATCAAGGACACAGAGTAGTTCCTCCCCTGCGTGACTCAGTTTGCTTAGGCAAACGAGGTGTAGAACAGCATGACACCGCCGTGCCTTGCACATTTGGTATGCTGGAGGAGCACTGTGAATTGTCCCTGCAGAGGCAGAGGCGGGCATTGTCACAGGACCAACGGCGTGAGAATGTGCAGGTGAAAGCTGTGTCACCTGGCCAAGTTGCTGGTGTGGCTGGGCAGGACATTTACCCAGTGGGACGTAAAGGACTTATATTGTCCTTGACCGCGTCGGTGTCGTCCTGGAAAAACGGATCCAGTAATTCTTTTTTTCGGTCTGAGCATGCGCAGACCGCATTGTCACATCCGTTTTGCTGGAACACTCAGGCATTAATGCATGTCAATGGGAAAAAATGCCGGATCCGGCATTCTGGCAAGTGTTCCGGAATTTTGAAAGGAGCATGCTGGGGTATTATCTCCATCCTGAAAAGGCAAAAAGACTGAACTGAAGACATCCTGATGCATCCTGAATGGATTGTTCTCTATTCAGAATGCATTAGGATACAACTGATTAGTTATTTTCTGGTATTGAGACCTTAGGACAGAACTCAATCCTGGAAAAGAATAACGCTAGTGTGAAAGTACCCTTAGGACATGGAGCAAGGAACTCTGGGAACGAGGGATCACCCACAATGCCATGCATGCAGCCAACCCTGTGTTATCACAGCCCTATAAATAGCCTCAGCCATCTTGAATTTAGCCATTTTCTAGTGAACTTAGTGCAGGGAGAGACATTAGCAGGCACTAGGAACAATGCTAGGAAAGGCTTGAAAACTTGTATTTTGCTCAATAAAAAAGCATTAGAAGTGTAGGGAAAGTATAGAGAGGAATTATTCCACAGTATTGAAACAAAACAGGGTTCAATACTGGTGTTTACAGCCTGGGTAATAGGAGCAATCCTATTACACCTTGCTGCACTGACTGCAGATCCAAATTGCCATTATACTGCTGCTCATTTCAGGTTTGCAATACCTCTATAATTCCAGCAAACCATTCTTGTTATTGGAATCTTATTAGCCCTTGTGCAGTGCAGCTATATATATGTTCTAAAGCCTATTTTATTTGTGTATTAGTGAAGAAAAAAAAGGGCTTATTAGCTGTTGTGTAGTGAAGTGAGAAAATGATAGCCCTATTTGGCGTGTATTAGTGTAAAAAAAAATATATTTGCTGTTCAGCGGTGAAGTTCCATTGTACTACAGCCATTTACGGGGTGCATTAAGAGGATAGATACGTATGTCCTATTAGCCATTCTGCAGTGAATTGTGATTGATATATTTATTTTTTTGGGGTGTATTAATAGGAAAAAGAATAAGTCTTATTAGCCGCTCTGCAGTGAACAGACATTGTTATACAGCCATTATTGGGGTGTATTAATGGAAAAAATAAGTACGTGTTATTAGCCGTTCTGCAGTGAATTTGCATTGTCATACAGACATTGTTGCATTGTATTAATAGCAAAAATAAGTACGTGTTATTAGCCTGTTCTGCGGTTAATTGACATTGCCAATTTAAATTTGTTTGTAACACAGTCTTTTTTTGAAAAAATGGTTGATAACTGTAACTACGGTCAAGGACAATATAAGTACTTTACGTCCGACTGGGTAAATGTCCTGCCCAGCCACACCAGCAACTTGGCCAGGTGACACAGATAACACCTACACATTCTCAAGCCGTTGGTCCTGTGACAATGCCCGCCTCTGCAGGGACAATTCACAGTGCTCCTCCAGCATACCACATGTGCAAGGCACGGCGGTGTCATGCTGTTCTACACCTCGTTTGCCTAAGCGAACGGAGTCACACAGGGGAGGAATTACTCTGTGTCCTTGATCAAGAAATCAAATTCTGGCTTTTCTCACGACAACTCAAAATTGGAACCATGGTGACCAACAACGGGAAGAGCATGGTGTTGGCACTGCGTCAAGAAAGGCTAAGCCATGAGCCCTGCATGGTGCACGTGTTCAATCTGTTAGTAAAGCGGTTCCTGAAGTCTTCCACCCATCTGCAAGAAATCCTAAAAATGTCCAGGAAACTTTGCATGCACTTCAGCCACTTGTACACCGCCAAGCACACAATCCTTGAGCTGCAGCGGCAGAATGGCATCCCCCAACATAGTTTGATATGCAATGTTTCTACCTGTTGGAATTCCACCCTCCATATGTTGGACCGACTATATGAACAGAGAAAGGCCAAAAACAATTTCTTGATGATCCAAGCAGACAGAGGTACTCCCCTGTGTAACTTCGATGTTAGCCAGTGGCAGCTCATGTGTGACACCTGCCTTTGCGAGTGCTCTTTGAGGAGGCCACTTTATTTGTCAGTCGCCAGGACTACGGAATGAACAACATCATTCCACTGATTCATATCCTGGAAAAGATGCTGGTAAATCTGTGCGGTCAGAGGACTGGAGACATGGCGCCTACATCTCATAGCCACATGAGCCATGTGGGGGCTTAACTCAAGGAGGAGGACATTGGAGCACAAGCAATGTGTAGCGAAAGCTGGAGGAGCAAGAGGAAGATGAGGAAGATGAGGCAGATGACCTGGCAGTTAGCAGTGGAGATGGAGGCAGAGAGTCCCTCTGAGTCACTTGCGTAAATGGCCCAATGCATGCTCACTTGCTTGCGTAGTGACAGCCAAATTGGGGTAGTCAGAGGGATGACTTCTGGCTCTCCACCATGTTAGACCCTCGCTACTGGTCCAAAATTGGGGCCTTTTTTACACCACCTGAGAGGGAGGACAAATTGAACTACTATAGAGACATCCTATGTAGTCAGTTAGCCGCTGCCTATCTGCGCCATTGTCCATCCTCTCGCAGGTATAACCGAGGGGCCCTCTGCGCTCAAGTTCCATTGCCATGGCTGCTGAAGGGGGGGGGGGGGTGGCGGGAGCAGTACCAGCTCCATCAGCAGCAGCCTGAGTGTAGAGTCGCTGATGAGCAACTTTCTTCACTCGCATAGTGAAGAAACTACTCACCAGCAGCTAGACATAGAGCAGAACCTGAACCACCGCTGGTGGCATACATGGAATGCACCCCGCCACCCATTATCAAAGATCCGCCAGACTACTGGCAGCCAAACTGGAATTGTGGCCGCAATTGGCCAAGTTTGCCCTGGAAAATCTGTCCTTACTGGCCAGTAGTGTGGCATCAGAGCGGGTGTATAGTGCGGTGGGGGCCATAGTTACCCCAAGAACTCGCCTGTCCACACAAAATGTGGAGAGACTTACCTTTGTCAAGATTAATCAGGCGTGGATCAGCCAGGATTTCCACCCACCAATGCCTGATGCATCAGATTAGATCATCCATACTGCCTCTGGCTCCTTCTGGTTCTTTCTGGCTACCTGCCCCTTCTACTATTCTGTTGCTGCCTGATGCCACACATCTGATGCCAAGTGCTTCTTCTTACACCCACCATCGTCAGTGCGTACTGTTATTGCCATCCACCTCCCCACTTTGTCACCGGGTCACTCTGTGGCCTCCTCATGCTGCTGCTACCTCAACACTATGTCACCTTGCCACTCTGTAGCCTCCTCATGCTGCTGCCGCCACCTCCACACTCTGTCATTGTGCCACTCTGTGGCCCCCTCATGCTGCTGATACCTCAACACTACGTCATTGTGCCACTCTGTGGTCTCCTCATGCTGCTTCCACCTGACCACTATGTCATTGGGCCACTCTGTGGACTTCTCAAGATGTTCTCCCTCCCTCCCTGCTCCATGACTGGGCCACAATGATGCACAACGGATCCTGTCTGTGTAGCAGCTGTAAGGCCTGTATGATCCCAACAAAATTGGCTTACGATTTGGTAGTCAAAAGCAGGAGTGGGTACAAAACACAGAAGACATGCAAATATTCCATTCATCTCTGTTTTGGATCCACTCCTGTTTTTTTGGGCATTAGCAATACTGATGTATTACTAACCAAATGCTGACCGAGTGAAGGCGTATGCTCAACAGACAGGATCTGTTTTTTGGAGGTTATTGTTCTGATGGATCAGAGGAACGGCAAAATAATCAATGAAGTCAGCACAAACTTACTGCTGACACCCTCTCCACTCTGTCAGGGGGGCTCTACTTGTATAAGCGTTTAATAGAACAGGTTCTGTAGACATATATGTGGAATCAGTTGACGACGGTGTTAAAAGAGTGCACTTCTTTTTGACGCTATCATTAACCTGTAAGGTTGAGTTCATACTTGAGTTATTTGGTCAGTTTGGGCCGCATAACTGTCCAAATATGTGAAGTGTTCAGTTATTCTAAGAGCGACTCACAGTATTATTTCACTACCATAACAGATTCCCTATGCATGTTACTGCAAGGCACAGTGTTCTACACCACTGGGGGATGGATCCATTTCCTATTGTGTCAGAAAAAACTGATGCGGTTTGCTCTCTGGGATGAGAACAGAATGGAATGCTTTTTGGAGCAGTCTGTTTTGTTCAGAAACGTTTTGTCCCTATTAACAATGAATGGGGAGAAAACTGAAGCATTTTTTTCCGGTATTTATACCCTATGGCGGATCTCAATAACGGAAAATATTAACACTAGTGTGAAAGCAGCCTTAGGTGGGAACCTAACAATAAATTCTACCTGTTAGTTTCCATGACGTCTACCATAAAATTTGGGGAGTGCAGGTTCCACATGCATGCTGGGCCCACTCTAATTTTTATATTTTTTGGTGCCAAAATCTACTCCATTAAAGGGGTTTCCGGGTTCAGAGCTGAACCCGGACATACCCTTATTTTCACCCAGGCAGCCCCCCTGAGGCTATGTCACGAGGGTGTCAAGAGCCACGTCTGACTCCGTTATACCCGGGGTCAGGAAGTCGCAGTGGGTGGCTGCGCGCTCTATGTCTAAAGATCACGCTGTTTCTTAATGATAGTTTTCTGTGTTTGCCTTACTATCCTTTTTTGTCTCACTCAGGGATCCGTAGCTTCTCCTCCTCAGCTGTTTCTTGTCTGTCACTCCCAATCTCCTTATATTCTCCTCTCTCACTTCTCTGGTTGCCAGATATAGAGCTTCCTGCCTGGACTTCTATACTGACCCACTGGAGCTGAGTTGCTGTTATCCCTGGTAGTCGTACCAGAGCATTACCCTCCGGATCCCTGTTGGTTGTTTGTTGTCATCCACCTGGGATTATATGTTTTGTCAGTATTGTCTGTCCTCTCCCTAGTGTTTCCGTTTAGTGTTAGTGGTGCGGACTAGTGTTCCCACCGCCCTATTCACTATCTAGGGCTCATTTTAGGGAAAGCCAGGGTTTTAGGCACACGATCGGCGTACGGGTGAGGAACCCGTCTAGGGACGTCAGGGCAGTCAGGTGCCAGCCTCAAGGTGAGATAGGGGTCACCACCTTTCCCTCTCCCTTGGACAGAGCCTCCCCTTTTCCCTCCCTATGTGTCACGTATGTGATAGGCACGCCGGTCATGATAGGCTAGCATCGGACCATCTCATGCTCCGATGCTCTCCCTTGCCCTGCGCTAGATTGCGCAGGGCACGGGCTCTTTTGTTTATCATAACACACTGCCGGGCGGAATCTTCTGCCCGGCAGTGTGTTCAGTGACATCACCGACTCTGATGGGCGGGCTTTAGCGCTGCCCTAGCCGTTTTACTGGCTAGGGCAGCGGTAAAGCCTGCCCATCAGTGTCGGTGACGTCACCGGGCTTCCTGGCAGCCCCATGGAGAGCCCCGGTACGTCACCGGAACTCCTAAAGATGCCTTTGCCCTGCGCGATTTAGCGCAGGGCAAAGGAGAGCTTCGGAGCAAGAAGTCAGGGGGGCTGCCTTGGTGAGAATGGGGATATGTCCGGGTTTAGCTCTGAACCCGGACAACCCCTTTAAATCCAGGGAATGCAGGAAGATGGGCCCAAATAATTTTGTACAAAATGTATTTTCCAAGAATCTCAAATGTACTTAATAAGCGTAGCATTAGCATCAAAGTACGTTTTTAGTACTTTATTTGGTTTGCAGAGTGATGTTGCATTGTATTTTTTTTCTTTGTGTTTCTAGCCATGGCAACATGCACCTGTGCATTGGGATGTGCTGACTGACCTCCTTTTTTCTTTGCAATTGTGTGAGGGCTTTATTTTTGCGGGACAACTGATAGTTTTCTTTGGTATCTTTTTATAGTAAATTATGCTTTTTGATCGCTTGTTATTAAGTTTTTTCAGCGACAACTAAGAATAAATTAGTAATACTGTAATTATTATTATTTTATTTTTTTATGGCATTCGCCATGGGAGATAATTTACATGATATTTATGTAGTGGCAGTCGTTACAGATGCAGCAATACCAAACATATAGGGGAGATTTTATTTTTATTTTCAATGGCAAAAAAAGCTTTTTTTTTACTGGAATTTTTTTATTAATTTTTTATTTTATTTTTTTACTTTTTTTTACCACTCAATAGTAACATAAGGGGACAATAACGTACAATATTTTGATTGCTTTTAAATTACATATCCCTATTGATGTGGGGCACAGTCATAATGAGACATGGATCTTCCCCAAACTGTTTCTTCAAAGTTGGAAGCATACAATTGTACAATATATCTTACTGTAAGCTGAAGCATAAAGGGATTTATCTCACTTTAGCAAATGGTGTTTATCGTATAGACAAAGTCTATACGGGCACTTACTAATGTATTGTTGCTGTCCTCATTGCCTCCTTTTTTCATTGCATTATACACTGCTTGTTTCCAGGAGTTACGACCATACTGCAATCCAGCAGCGGTGGCTGTGCTTGCACATTATAGGACTAGGTTTTTATGGAAAGTGAGGAATGTTTATGAGGCTAAGAATGCAGGACCTGTGAGCATTTACTGGCCAGTGGGGGTCATGTGACCATTTGTATGTCAGCTAGGATATGAATTTATATCAGTGAGAGTAATGTTATTAATGATAACTTCTATTGGCTAACAGGTAATAAATAGTTGGGTTGTTATGGAAACCTGGTGTAAAACTTTGTATGTCAGTGAACTTTAAAGTGAAGGACCTGCAAGCTTTAATTGCCCAATAGAGGTCATATGACTGTGTGTATGCCAGTTATTTAATGAATGAAGGACCTGCATGCTTCTGTTGGCTAATACGGGTCATGTGATGTACCAGATTTATTTTTTGTTTTTGTTTGTGAATATCTCAAGAATGGTAGGTTCTAGAAAGCTAAAACCTGGTCTACATCCTTTCTCAGCATCTGATTTATCTATATGCCAGATTTGGTGCAAATTGGTCCAGTTGCTTTGCTGTGCAAAAAGAACAGACAGCAGACATAAATTCATTAAGAGACTAGCATAATAACTGCTTTGCATCGGCATATTTTGACTATTTCATTTGTTTATGTGTGTGTGTTTCTTAACATTGACAGTGTCAGAAAAAACTTGCATTGTGGGTCATGCAGGTCCGTCTTGCTCCACATCTCAGGACGGAAAGCAGACCACAGTGGCCCGCTCACTTAATAGTGACTTCTACAGAGTACCACCCTCTTAACAGTGACCTCCACAGCACCCCACCCCCTTAACACTACCTCCACTGCACACTGTCTTCTTAACACTGACCTCCACAGTGCTCTGCCCCTGTAAAATGTGACCTCAACAGTGCTGTGTCCCCTTAACAGTGACCTCCGCAGCTGCCTTCCCCTTAAAAGAGACCCCCACATCGCCCTGCCTACTTAACAGTCACCTCCACAGCACCCCACCCCCTTGATAGTGACCTCCACAGGGTCCAGCCCCCTCAACATTGACCTCCACAGCAGCCCCCCCTTAAGAGTCACCCTCCAAAGTAGCCTACCCCCTTAAAATGTGTCCTCCACAATGTCCCGCACCCTTAACAGTAACCTATAAAAAATGGCTGAGTTGTTATGGAAATCTGGTGTAAAACTGTGTGTATGTAAAGATTGAAGGACCTGCAAGATTCTATTGACTAATAAGGGTCATGTGACCATGTGTATGGCAGTTAGAACGTGAGTGAAGCTGTGCTAGAGAACTGAGACCTTTATGGAAACCTTCCTGGACACATGGTGTACCTATGTACCAAATTTGATGCAGTTTAGTCCAGTCATTTTGCCGTGCCTAAGGCCTCATGCACACAACAGTATTTTTTCACGGTCCGCAAAAACGGGGTCCGTAGGTCCGTGATCCGTGACCGTTTTTTTGTCCGTGGGTCTTCCTTGATTTATGGAGGATCCACGGACATGAAAAAAAAGTCGTTTTGGTGTCCGCCTGGCCGTGCGGAGCCAAACGGATCCGTCCTGAATTACAATGCAAGTCAATGGGGACGGATCCGTTTGACGTTGACACAATATGGTGCCATTTCAAACGGATCCGTCCCCATTGACTTTCAATGTAAAGTCTGGAGTCCCTTTTATACCATCTGATCGGAGTTTTCTCAAATCCGATGGTATATTTTAACTTGAAGCGTCCCCATCACCATGGGAACGCCTCTATGTTAGAATATACTGTCGGATATAATTTAGAGCTTGAAAACTCATTTCCGACAGTATATTCTAACACAGAGGCGTTCCCATGGTGATGGGGACGCTTCTAGTTAGAATATACTACAAACTGTGTACATGACTGCCCCCTGCTGCCTGGCAGCACCCGATCTCTTACAGGGGGCCATGATCAGCACAATTAACCCCTCAGGTGCCGCACCTGAAGGGGTTAATTGTACTATCATATCCCCCTGTAAGAGATCAGGGCTGCCAGGCAGCAGGGGGCAGACCCCCCCCTCCCCAGTTTGAATATCATTGGTGGCCAGTGCGGCCCCCCTCCCTCTATTGTAATAATTCGTTGGTGGAACAGTGTGCGCCCCCCTTCCTCCCTGTATTGTAATAATTATTCGTTGGTGGCACAGTGTGCACCCCCCATCGGCCCCCCTTCCTCCCTGTATTGTAATAATTATTCGTTGGTGGCACAGTGTGCGCCCCCCATCGACCCCCCCCCCCGTCCTCCCTGTATTGTAATAATTTTTCGTTGGTGGCACAGTGTGCGCCCCCCATCGGCCCCCCTCCCTCTATGGCATTAACAACATTGGTGGCCAGTGTGCGGCCTCCCATCTCCCCCCCCCATCATTGGTGGCAGCGGAGTTCTGATCGGAGTCCAAGTTTAATCGCTGGGGCTCCGATCGGTAACCATGGCAACCAGGACGCTACTGCAGCCCTGGTTGCCATGGTTACTTAGCAATAGTACAATAGTAAAAGACTCATACTTACCTGGGAGCTGCGATGTCTGTGTCCGGCCGGGAGCTCCTCCTACTGGTAAGTGACAGGTCTGTGCGGCGCATTGCTGTCACTTTCCCAAGTGTCCATTCCATTTTTTTGCAGTCTGTATGAGAAATCATTGACTTCCATGGAGCCGCAAAAAAATAAGGAAATGATTCCATGTCCACATGGCTGTTCCACAAAGAAATAGAACATGTCTCATTATTGTCTGCATTACAGACAAGGATAGTACTGTTTAATTAGGGGCCAGCCCTAATTGCGCATGGCCGTTTTTCAGATCACATGCATGAGCCCTAAGAGATACTTAGCAGTAGTGTTGATCACGAATATTCGAATTTCGAATTTTTATCGCGAATATAGGTACCTCGAAAATTTGCGAATATTTCGAATATAGTTATATATTAGTAATTTCGAATATTCGATTTTTTTTTCCTGCTTCTAGCTTGTGGGCCAATAAGAAGGCTGCAATATACTTGACTTTAGGAGTAGTGATGAGCGGCAGGGGTCATATGTGAAAATGCACGTTTTTTTTTTCTTGAAAAAATCGGCAAGGTAATGATTGTGTAATATGCGAATTTTTGTAATCAGAATTTTCGGATTCAAATTTTTATTGCGAATTTTTCAACTTTTAGACAAAGATTATAGCGCTATATTAGCTAAATTGCTCTATATTATATATTTTTTCGAATATTCGCTATATTGCTATATATTCTTGTTTTAGAAATTACAAATATTCGAAAAAACAAAGTTATAGCAATATAGCGAATATTCGAAAAAAAAAAACGAATATAGAGCAATTTAGCTAAGGCTACTTTCACACTAGTGTTCAGAGTGGATCCGTTCTGAACGGATCCGCTCATATAATGCAGTCGGTGGCTCCGTTCAGAACGGATCCGTCTGCATTATATTGTCAAAAAATGTCTAAGTGTGAAATTAGCCTGAACGGATCCGTCCAGACTTTTACATTGAAAGTCAATGGGGGACGGATCCGTTTGAAGATTGAGCCATATTGTGTCATCTTCAAACGGATCCGTCCCCATTGACTTACATTGTAAGTCTGGACGGATCCGCTTGCCTCCGCACGGCCAGGCGGACACCCGAACGCTGCAAGCAGCGTTCAGGTGTCCGCCTGCTGAGCGGAGCGGAGGCTGAATGCCGCCAGACTGATGCATTCTGAGCGGATCCGCATCCACTCAGAATGCATTAGGGCTGGACGGAAGCGTTCGGGTCCGCTTGTGAGCCCCTTCAAATGGAGCTCACAAGCGGACAGCCGAACGCTAGTGTGAAAGTAGCCTAATATAGTGCTATAATCTTCTTTGTCTAATAGTTGTAATTTTTATATAAAAAAAAAGATTATAGCACTATATTAGCTAAATTGCTCTAATTCGTTTTTTTTTCGAATATTCGCTATATTGCTATATACGAATATTCGAAAAAACTGTTATAGCAATATAGCGAATATTCAAAAAATTTAATATAGTGCAATTTAGCTAATATAGTGCTATAATCTTCTTTGTCTAATAGTTGTAAGTTGAAAAATTTGCAATAAAAATTTGAATCCGAAAATTCAAATTACGAAAATTCGCATATTACAGAATCATTACCTTGCCGATTTTTTCCAAGAAAAAAATCGTGAATTTTCGAATATTCAACGAATATTCTAAAAAATATTCGCGAAATATTGCGAATTCGAATATGACCCCTGCCGCTCATCACTACTTAGCAGTAGTAGATCTGCAATCCATGTCCTTTTTTCCACAGTTTGGTAAAAAGTTAATATCATAAGTAGTTAAAAAATATTGTATAGTAGCACACTAAAATTGTATTACAGTACAGTATTGGTGCAGCAGAAAAACGATATTTAATATAAATTATATAAGTTTGAGAATGAATATAGCAAACAGCTGCATGCAGAATGCCAATCAAATTTATATCTTCTGCAAAACGCATATAGGACATTAAAAGAAGAACCGAGTATTTGGGTCTAGTACTGGCCTCTGTGTCTTTGTCTCTGTGTGTGTCTCACTGCAGTTCGCTCTTTCTTCCCCTCCCCTCTACATAAATGTCTAGGGACAGCTGTAATTTGATCATTCAATGAGCTGATGGTCTCTTTTGTTCTTACAAGAATTCAGTAGAATATTCATAGCGCATGTTAGTTTAGAAAAGGGGAGAGCTAAGTGGAGAAAAAAGAATATTTATCTGATAAGATTATAAAGTTTCACTAAATTTCTTATATTCAACTATACTATTGATTTATGCAAATATGTGTGAAAGTTAATGATCATTTAAAGGGAATTTGTCAGCAGAAAATGACTCATTGTTTAAATCATGTTGTTATATTTAACACAATTTAAAAAAAAATGTATGCTATTTTTAATTTTTCATGTCAATATATACTGTATATTTTAAAAAAAAAACGTTACCTGCTTGTCTGTCAATCTAATCCTGCCTGTAATGATATCACCTCTGTTTATAGATAAGACAGGATCCACCATTCACAATAGGCTATTGTCAAAGCTTTCTTATTCTTTTCTTGTACAGGTGACAGAGCATGCCTATAAAACTCTCTCACAAAAGTCAACGAGGTCCCCTTGTAACCATTGTGTCTATGGACCATGGGGCTGCCGTAAAACTATTTTCTTAATATCTACTAAATGCTGTTAAGAACAATTTGGGCGAGATGGCCGCCCCTGCAATCATGTTCAGGAAACAAAATAAATAAATATGCAATCAGAAAATAAAAACAGATTAGAAAAAAAGGAGATGTGTCGCTATCTGGTTTTAACTGGCAGCTACAATTTTTTTGACACATTTTCTTTAAAGGGGTTATCAGATATCTAAAATACCCCCCTTCCCCAGGGCCCAGGCCCCTCTTATACATCATACCTATCTGCTCCCTGGCACCCGCATGCTCCAGATCCCTGTACTTTGCTGTTGCATCTCCCCGTCGCTTGGATCGAAACATATGGTGATGGGGGAGCAGCCAATAGCAGGCTGTTACGGGGATGAGCCCACTTGAGGCTGGTCACAGTCGTGGCCTGCTATTGGCTGCTCCCCCCGTCAATGGATGTTTTGAGCCGAGCAAAGGTGAGACGCAGCGGCAGCCATGCAGGGATCTGGAGTGATGCAGATGCCGGGGAGCAGGTAAGTATAATCCATAAATGGGGGCCCGGGCATTGGGGGGGATATTTTAGATATTGGATAACCCTTTTAAGACAGAAGTTATAGCTCTATCCCCACACTGGAACAATTATTAACACAAAGAGCAGTACACAGTAAAGTAGAAGCGCTATGTTCTGGAAGATGAAGTAGTTCCCAGTTTCCTTCAATAAGATATATTACAAGGTTTGATGCATTGACATATGCTACTGATTCACGAAAATAAAATTCTATCTTTTGGCCTGTTTTAACAGTCTGGGTACAATATTTGGTGAATGTAGGGTTACCAAGAAACCACAGTGCATAGGTTTCAGTGAATAAAAAAATTTAATTTCAGTTTATTAGATATTTTTCTAAAATGATATATGTGCTGTACATGACCACATGGCTAGAATTTTTCTAGGCATTTCTCTAATTCACTATAGTCTCTTGATGTCTATTTTGTTGCATAGTCATTAAAACAAATTACATCTTCTTATCCTTAAGACATTGTCAATATATTGACATTAGCTTTATTAATCTGTCTAAAGCCATTCGATGAGTAAATCTCAAACTAATAGCTCATTCTGCAGTTAGGACCCATTGTATGCACTTGTGGAACTTGTGTTCATGTGAGAGGAGGTTGAATAGTCTTTGTTAAAGCAGTTTTTAATTTTATTTTTGCAAAACCACTGTTAGGGTACTTTCACACTTGCGGCAGTGTGATCCGGCGGGCAGTTCCGCCGAATCCGCTGATCTGCCGCTGACTGAAAGCATTTGTGAGACGGATTCGGATGCGGATCCGTCTCACAAATGCATTGCAAGGACGGATCCGTCTCTCCGCTTGTCATGTGGACCAACGGATCCGACTTGTACATTTTTTCACATTTTTAACGATCTGCGCATGTGCATGCCGGAACTACGGATCCGGCATTCCGGTATTCTGAATGCCGGATCCGGCACTAATACATTCCTATGGGAAAAAATGCCGGATCCGGGGTTCAGGCACGTCTTAAGTTTTTTTCACCGGAGAGAAAAACGTAGCATGCTGCGGTTTTCTCTTTTGCCTGATCAGTCAAAACGACTGAACTGAAGACATCCTGATGCAAACTGAACGGATTACTCTCTATTCAGAATGCATGGGGATAAAACTGATCAGTTCTTTTCCGGTATAGAGCCCCTGTGACGGAACTCTATGCCGGAAAAGAAAAACGCAAGTGTGAAAGTACCCTTATCCGGTTCTTGTTTTTGTAAATGTATCAAAGTTGTATATAGGCAATCATGTTACATTGTTTTTCCAGGGAGAGTTTTTCTACTTATTGAAAATATTTACTGATATACTATTATTCATACATGGTGTATAGCTATGTAGATTTAATTGTATTATTTAATTTTATTATCAAAATAATCACATCAGTCGCTATTCTTCCTAGCTCAAGCACTCAATCCACTCAGGATTCAGGATGTGTAAATATGGTACTGGTCACATTCAGGACTCCAGTAATCCATGGGTGTCTGGTTGATGAGTAAAATTGCTTGACTTATGCTTAAAGGGAACCTGTCACCAAAAAAACGGATACTAAACTGTTAATAGTACCTTATAGTGCTGCAGAGTAGTTTCCTAATGCACTCTTTGATTGTTTAGCCGCATGTAGCCTCCTGGAGAAATCGTTGTTTTATTCAGCTGCTGCCCCCTGCTTCAAGTCAGGTTTGAAGTCAAGGGGGCAGTCGCCTAGGCGTCTCGAATGTTGCTCTCCCCGCCTCCCAACGCCTTTATTGACACGCTCCCAGCCCGCATGCGCAGTAAAAGGCTGCTGTAGCGCGATCCCGGCTCCGGCTCGTACACTCAGCCGGCTTCAGTTTCTACTGCGCATGCGCTCGCCAGCTTCCTTACATACTAGCGCAGTTACAGAAGATGCCGGGTGCATGCGCAGTAGAAACTGAAGCAGGCTGAGTGTACGAGCCGGAGCCGGGATCGCGCTACAGCAGCCCTTTACTGCGCATGGGGGCTGGGAGCACGGTCCCGACACTGAGATCCGGCGTGTCAATAAAGGAGGCGCGGAGAGCAGCATTCTAGACGCCTAGGTGACTACCCCCTTGACTTCAAACCAGACTTGAAGCAGGGGGCAGCAGCTGAATAAAACAACGATTTCTCCAGGAGGCTAGATGCGGCTAAACAATCAAAGAGTGCATTAGGAAACTACTCTGCAGCACTATAAGGTACTATTAACAGTTTAGTATCCGTTTTCTTGGTGACAGGTTCCCTTTAACTAATAAAGTAGTACAATCTTAGCAGGAGTTTAGCGTTGTAAGATTCAAAACCACAAACTCATAGCAATATTGTCCACATGCATTGTACTGTAAATAGCTGTTCATTTATCCCTTAACATTGCATAATAGGGTACATTGACGAGAAAGACTGATTTCTGCATTAGGAAGAGTTGCTAGCAAAAAAAAGGGCCTGTCCTATCATTATATGTATCATGTTCATTGTATAGGTCATGAAAAAATGAAAAATTATTGCCATTTACATGCTGTTATAAAAATGATTCAGTGAAGGGTTAGGCCAATTTCACACAATCAATGATTAGTCAGTGTTTGTTCAGTGATTTCCATCAGTGATTGTGAGCCAAAACCAGGAGTGGAAGCTACACAGAGATAAGGTACACTGGAAAGATTTGCACCTGTGCTTTTGACCTGCACCTGGTTTTGGTTTGCAATCACTGATGGAATTCACTGGTCAAACACTGACCAAACACTGTATGTGTGAAAGCTGTCTTAAGAAATTTTTGGGTAGGACTTCCGGGTCTGCTCCTGCGATGTGAGACATTCTCTCTCCAATGCTGCAAGAGCGAAAGTGGAGAGGAAGAAGTAGCCCGTAGTCTGTTTGCCTCCACTCTGGACTGATTTACAGAGCCGCTGGTGTCCTTGTAAGGAAATCTGTGGAGAGCCCAAGATCAGAAAGAGTTCACCACAGAAGCCCAGTACAGATAAGTGGACTTTTCCCTTGCCATCTTTATTTTTGACCTCTATTCCCCATTGACTCACATTCAGGTGCTCAGGGGTTAATCTGGGACAAAAAATAAATAAAATTTTACTCCCCTCATCCACTTGATCATGGAGAGGCTGTCCGCTTCCTTCTTGATTGAAGGAAACCTGCCAACGTACCTGCGGTGAGCGTGATGAAGTCACCGTGTCACCCAGTTTTGATGATGACGTCACCATGTGGTTTTCTTCAATTAAGACAGGAGCGGGCGGCTTCAAATTCTTCAAATTCAGATCAAACTCCACTTTGGATACTTTGATTCACTGAAATTCACAAATAAATTTGATTTGTTATGAATTACTTTGTCATAAATTGCATTCCATTATATGTAGCAGGTGCAATGACTGGGAGCGGCGATTGCGCCGACCCCCATCATTGAATCCCTCAGTTGCTGATCATGGCATGTCACAATCACATCGAGGCCTTTCAGGAGTTAATCAGGGGTTAAAAACAAAAAAATACATAACTCATCCATTTACTCACAGAGAGGCAGTAGAGGCCATCTTGATTGAAGAAAATGCGCAGTATCCTGTGCGCGCTTATGTGATGACATCACCACGTCGTCACGCTGACCGGCCAGCATGATGACATGGTGACATCATATGTCAGCATGCAAAAGATTTACCTAGTTTTTTTCAATCAAGATGGCCGTGATGGCCTCTCCACGAGCAAGTGGATAAGGTGTGGTTTTTTGTTATTGTTTTTCACCACCCTTTCAGGAAAAATTGATTTGTTACCACAAAGTGCAAAATTCAGCTTAGTGGCAAATCACTTTATTAACTTCAATTTACTCAACACTAGTGATAAGCACTAGTTACTATGCAGATATGTAACATAGATTTAAGAGAAAGTGAGGAATAAGAAAAATGTAATTAGGTCAATATTCAATGAAAGATTATTGACAAATAGGAAAGAAGAAGGTTGTTTTTTATTTTCTTTTTCTTTGCAATGGGTTAAATTATGGGTATTTCACATTAGTAAATGAAAGGGTATGGGGTAAGGGAGCAGATCCAAGAACAGTGATATTTTATGCCTTGCGGCAAAGAGATAGTCTGGAAGGTATGGGAAGTCATGACTAAGGTATGGGAAGGTGGGGTAGAGTTAGGAATGGGCAGACAAACCCATGAAAGGGAAAAAAATCTCTCGTGTAAAAGGGTGGAAAATGAGGGCTAATGTTAAGGGAATTACTTTCCTGGCAAAGAGGGATAAGATTTTGAGACACCTAAGGAGACTCAACGCAGATATAGTACTCTTGAAGGAGACCCTCTTGACCCAAAGGGAGCTAGATAAAATGGAAAAACATTGGTGGGACAGGTCTTTGGGTCTCCTGCAAGAGGAAAAAAGCAGGCGTACTTAATAAAAAAAATTCCCATGCCACATTAATCAGTTGAATATGGATACCGATGGCAGGTGGATGTTAATTAAAATGGGCCTTCCTTGTATAGAAATATTGATCTATAATGCACCTAACGTTAATCAAAATAAATTCCTTAGAGAAGTGAGCACGTTGAAAGCTCAAGACCCCAATCTCTTAAAAATTATGGGAGGTGATTTTAATGAGGTCATGAGCTATAGGAAAGATAGATCTACGATCAGGACCCAAACCAATACTTATCTTTCAGAATATGTGCAGGTTATTGATGCAATTGACCCATGGCAGACATTTCATCCAGTTGAGAGATAATTTACTTTCTATTCACCCGTACATAGCAGCCTTTCACAAATTAATTATGTATTTGTTTCAAGACAGATGATGAATATAGTGTTTGGGGCAGATATTCTAGATAGGGTCATATCAGATCATGCTCCTATAAGTTTAACATTGGGAGGTCTAGTAAGGAAAGGGAAAGGTGGGATGACTTACAGATTCACATTTCAGTTAAGCAATAAACCTAAATTTGTTGAGTCACTCAAACAATGGTGGAAAACTTTTGAAAATAAGGAGGCAAAAAGTGATCCTATATTATTCTGGGAAATGGCTGTGCTTAGAGGGCAGATAGCCTTACGGTACAAACCCCCCCCCCCCCCCAAATTACTGGAAGGCGAGCCTCGTATATAGACAGGCATACAACAGATATAAAATAGATCCCCTCACTTATTAATAAACAGGAGATATTGAGAAGATGTTAAAAAAAACTGTGTTTTGTACCAGATACCAGATTTTTTAAATACAGTAATAAATCAGGAAAATGCCTACAAATCTGGCACAATGTTATACAGAGGAGATGCCCTCTCAACATATTAAAGCTTCTCACCATATGAAACCTATAAAAGATCTTAAGGGTTAAATTATAACAGACTAAGGGCTCTTGCACACGACCGTATGTTTTTTTCAGTATTTTGCAGTCTGCAAAAAATGTATCCGCTAAAAATACGGATGACGTCCGTGTGCATTCCGTTTTTTGCGGAATGGAACAGCTGGCCCCTGATAGAACAGTACTATCCTTGTTCTTTATGCGGACAATAATAGGACATGTTCTATCTTTGAACGGAACGGGAAAAAATGGAAATATGGAAACAGAAGGCATTTGGAGTACATTCCTTTTTTTTTTTTTTTTGCAGATCCATTGAAATGAATGGTTCCGTAAACGGTCCGTATACGGAACGCAAAAAAACGGAATGTAAACGGAAGAAAAAAATGTTTGTGTGCAAGAGGCCTAAGGAGATATGAAAAGACTTCCAGGTTTTCTATGCTGAATTATATCAAAAAGAAAATGAAGACGAACTTGGAGGCTGGAGATGAGCGAATCTTTATAAAAATTTGATTCTGCAGGTTCGCTCAATTTATTGTAATTTTTTTTTTTTTCGATCCAAACCTATTTCCTCGCTGAAGAGAGCCTTTATAGTGGTTTAGAACATGTGCCTTATAGTAACATGCATAGGGAGTCTGCTTTGGTAGTGAAATAATACTGTGAGTTCGTATGTCATGCAGATGACAGGCGTCCCTCTTAGAAACACTGCACACTTCACTTATTTGGGCAGTCAGTGGGCCAAAACTGACCAAATAACTCAAGTATGAACTCAGCCTTACAGGTTGATTTTAGCGCTAAGAAGAAGCACACTCCTTTTACACCGTCGTCAGCTGATTCCACATAGATGTCTACAGAACCTGTTCTATTAAACACCAAGTAGAGTCCCCCAGACAGAGTAGAGAGGGTGTCAGCAGTAAGTTTGTGGTGACATGACTGATTATTTTGCCCTTCCTCTGATTCATCAGAACAATAACCCCAAAAAAATGGATCCTGTCTGTGGAGCATCGGCCTTAACTCGGTCAGCATTTGGTCAGTAATTCATCAGTATTGCTAATGCCCCAAAAAACAGGAGTGGATACAAAACAGAGATAACTGGTGGATGGAATATTTGCATATCTTCTCTGTTTTGTGCCCACTCCTGCTTTTCGCAACCATATTCATAAGCCAATTCTGATGGGACCATACAGGCCTTACAGCTGCTACACAGACAGGATCCGTTGTGCGTCTCATTTTTCCTTCCTTCCGACAGATCAGAAGAAGGGTCAAATAAATGATGATGTCAACCAGGCCGAAAGGCAAAATAGTGGCCCAGTCATGAAGTGGGGAGGGTGGGAACAGCATGAGAATTCCACAGAGTGGCCTATGACATAGTGGTGAGGTGGAAACAGCATGAGGAGGCAAAAGAGTAGCAAAATGACAGTGTGGAGGTGATGGCAGCATCAGGAGGCCACAAAGTGGCAAGGTGACATAGTGTGGAGGTGGCAGCAGTATGATGAGGCTACAGAGTGGCAAGGTGACATAGTGTGGAGATAGCAGCAGCATGAGGAGACCACAGAGTTACAAGGTGACATAGTGTGGGGGTGGCAGCAGCATAAAGAGACCACAGAGTGGCAAGGTGACATAGTGTGGAGGTGGCAGCAGCATGAGGACACCACAGAGTGGCAAGGTGACATTGTGTGGAGGTGGCAGCTGCATCAGGAGGCCACAGAGTGGCAAGGTGACATAGTCTGGAGGTGGCAGCAGCATCAGGAGGCCACATAGCAATCTGGTGACAGAGTGTGGAGGTGCGTGGCAATACCAGTACCAGAGGAATATGGTGGGTGAAAGAAGGAGCACTTGGCATCAGATGTGTAGCGTCAGGCGGGTGGCACCATCAGAATAGTAGCTAAGGCAGGTAGCCACAAGAAAGCGGTCTCTTTTGTCAAAGTGATGGGTGATTGTAGACGTCCTTTGGCTGTATGGACCGAATTACGTCGTCGTCGGTCTTGCAGTAAACATAATGAAGACACTGATGACAACACACGAGCAGATTTTCCTTTACCATCTATTCACAATTAAATCAAGCAGCTTTAGTAAGTTGAAAATATTCATATTTTTTTATCTGCTTTGTCTGCATTTGACCTCCAGAGCACACAAGACATGACAGGAGAGCCTCTGCTTTGGACTTCAAGTCCAGTTTCTTAAGATCAGCAATTCCATCAGAATTGTACTTAACATTCTTGCTCCCTGTGCAAAGCCATACCAAAAGGATTCCATAGGCATACACATCAGAGGAAGCTGAAGCTGGTTGCCTTAATTTTCATTAAGGAGCAGTAAACAGTGGAAAGCAAATAGAGGTGGCTGAACTCTGCTGTTCTGTATCTCTTGTGAAGTCAATGTCTCCAACTATGCACCTCTCGTTATTTACAGCAAATACATTATTTTCATGTATAGATCCAATAATTATGTTGAAGGCATGTAGTTATGTATGCAAGCCATGTGCGACCCCTCTCATTACTGTCACGCTGTTCAGCACCTGGTTTGCCTGGGCGAACTGAGTCACACAGGGGGGGAACTGCTCCATGTCCTTCAGCAAGAAATTGAATCCTGGCTTTCTCCGCGACAACTCAAAATCGGAACCATGGTGACCGACAACAGGAAGAACATGGTGTTGCGGTTGTGTCAAGGAGTGCTGAACCATGCGCCCTACATGGCACACATGTTTAATCTGGCATACTTGGACAGCAGCCTGCCACCCCACATTGAAGATCCGTTGGACTACTGGGCAGCCAAACTGGATTTGTGGCCGCAACTGGCAGAGTTTGCCCGGGAAACACTGTCCTGCCCGGCCAGTAGTGTGGCATCAGAGCAGATGTTCTGTGCGGAGGGAGCCATAGTTACCCCAAGAAGAACTCGCCTGTCCACCCAAAATGTGGAGAGACTGACCTTTGTGAAGATAAATCAGGCGTGGATCAGCCAGGATTTCCTCCCACCAATGCCTGATAAATCCGACTAGATCATCCATAGTGCCACACAAACACTTTGACAAAAGAGACAGGTTTCTTCTGGCTACCTGACTCAGCTACTAATCTGATGCTGTCACCTGCCTGAATGCCACACATCTTATACCAAGTGCTCCTTCTTTCAACCACCATCTTCAGCAGGTACTGTTATTTCCACCTACCTCCACACTATGTCACCTTGCCACTCTGTGGCCTCCCGATGTTGCTGCCACTTCCACACTATGTCACCTTGCCACTCTGTGGTCTCCTCATGCTGTTGCCACCTCCACACTATGTCACCTTGCCACTCTGTGGTCTCCTCATGCTGCTGCCACCTCCACACTGTCATTGTGCCACTCTTTGTCCTCCTGATGCTGCCGCCACCTCCAGACACTGTCATTGGTCCACTCTGTGGTCTACTCATGCTGCTGCCACCTCCCCACTATGTCACCTTCTCACTCTGTGGTCTCCTCATGCTGCTGCCACCTCCACACTATGTCACATTGCCACAGTGTGGTCTCCTGATGCTGCTGCCACCTCCACACTATGTCACCTTTCCACTCTGTGGCCTCCTCATGCTGCTGCCACCTGCACACTATGTCACATTGACTCCTTTTGCCCAGGCAAACGAGGTGAAGAACAGCATGATACCGCCAGGCACCGCACATGTGGTATTCTGGAGGCACACTGTGATGTGTCTCTGCAGTGAAGGCTGAGGACACGGTGGAGGATAAGGAGGCAGAGGCAGACATTGTTGTATTGTTGGACCAATGGCATGAGACCATGGAGGCGGAAGCGGTGTCACCTGGATAAGTTGCTGGTGTGTCTGTGCCAGAAGCAAATTCACCCAGTGGGCCGTATTGGGCATGTATTGTCCCTGACCTTAGTTACAGCTCCGTCTGTGCTGCCATGCACCTTGGCAGACACTGACAGGCTTAAGTACTGGCCCACCTTCTGTTCTTCATAAATGTGCAGGGTTGGTACTGCCTTTTTAGCAAAGAAATGACAGTTTGGGACTCTCCACCTCACCTCGGCACAAGCCATCAGTTCTCTGAAAGGTGCAGAGTCCACCACTTGAAAAGGGAGGGACTGCGGCACCAGCAACTTGGAAAAAAGCACATTCAACTTCTGCGCTGTTGGATGCGTGCACGCATACTGTTGTCTCTTGGCAATCACTTTGGTGATAAATTGCTGACGGAATGACTGATGGGGATTAGGAGGAGGAGGAGCAGGAGCATAAGGACCAGCAGATGATGGGAAGGACAGACAGCTCCCTTCAGTTGAGCTGGTGGAGCCTTGACTGCCTGAAACTGGGTGCATGCCACTGGGTGATGATCCAGCGGTTGCTGCGGCAGGCTGGACCACTACACCAGAGTCACGGTTTTCCCAGGCCACTTTATGGTGACGCTGCATATGCTGATGCAGGACCGTGGTGCCAACATTAGTACCCTGGCCACACTTTTCCTTCTGCCCACAGATTCTACATATGGCCATGTTCGCCTCCTCCGGCGACTTAACAAAAAACTGCCACACCGCCGACTGACTGCTACCGCCGCTGCTTCCATGAGCCCGTGCAATGCTACTTTCCGGGTAGGTAAGCTCCTGCGAAGCGGGTGGTCTACCCAGGGGATGTTTGGCTCCTGACCTCCCACTGCTGCCACCCTGCTGACTCCTGGCCATGCTAGTGATTTTCTGGCTCCACCACTGCCTCATGGGCAAGCTGCCACCCTGTTCTCCCTATGATGAAGCCCCTTCATTACCCAGCTCCCAAGTGCGATCAGCTACATCATCATTATCGAGCACTGTCTGGACGTCATTGATGTCCTCCTCAACCGTCTCTGGGTAAGGAACCTGACTGCTCGCAACACCAGCTCCCACGCCACTCTACTCATAACTAGTGTTGAGCAAGCATGCTCGGCCGAACTGCTGTACAATACATACCACAGGAAACGCGCGTAGAGGTATTCATGCTGACTTGCGCTGCTTTGTATACCCCCAGTCATGTTTTGTGGTATGTATTGTACCCTGGCATATTAAATTACCCCCTTGGTAGCACACAAAATGCAGTGAGTGATTTTGTACATTTTAGTTTGCATTGAATTGGTGAATTCAGTGGTCTTTAAACTGTTGTCACAGGCAACACACTTGTCACAAGGGGTGCAACCCCATTTAGGTCCCTTAGAGCCAAAGATTGTACCTGGTACTTGAGGGGTATAACAGGATCTTACCAGGTGGTCCCCCAAGTTTTTAGCTCTCCTGGTCACCAGAGATGGATGTAGTGGTAGGAATCTATCCAATATTGGATCAGCCCTCAATATTGGCCAAAACCTCTCCAACACATCTCGCATGTGTTGCCACTGTGAGTGGTAATGGGTAATGTATCTTACCGTGTCTGGTTTGGAGTGGATGAGATCTTGTTGTGCTGAATGTTTTGTGTGATTATATGCCTTCTTCACTGATCTCTTGCTGTATCCTCTTTCTAGAAAACGCTGTCGTAGGATATTTGACTGAAGCTCAAAATCTTCGTTAGTGGAACACACTCTTCTAATCCTGATAAATTGACCGGTAGGTATTGCCTTAATTGTCTGAGGAGGATGAGAAGATGACCCATGTAAAAGTGCGTTGACAGCAGTCTCCTTCCTATATACAGTACAGTCCAAAAGTTTGGACACACCTTCTCATTCAAAGAGTTTTCTTTATTTTCATGACTATGAAAATTGCAGATTCATACTGAAGGCATCAAAACTATGAATTAACACACTCTTGGCATTCTCTTGATGAGCTTCAAGAGGTAGTCACCTGAAATGGCTTTCACTTCACAGGTGTGCCCTGTCAGGTTTAATAAGTGGGATTTCTTGCCTTATAAATGGGGTTGGGATCATCAGTTGCGTTGTGGAGAAGTCAGGTGGATACACAGCTGATAGTCCTACTGAATAGACTGAATTTGTATTATGGCAAGAAAAAAGAAGCTAAGTAAAGAAAAACGAGTGGCCATCATTACTTTAAGAAATGAAGGTCAGTCAGTCCGAAAAATTGGGAAAACTTTGAAAGTGTCGCCAAGTGCAGTTACAAAAACCATCAAGCGCTACAAAGAAACAGGCTCACATGCGGACCACCCCAGGAAAGGAAGACCAAGAGTCACCTCTGCTGCGGAGGATAAGTTCATCTGAGTCACCAGCCTCAGAAATCGCAGGTTAACAGCAGCTCAGATTAGAGACCAGGTCAATGCCACACAGAGTTCTAGCAGCAGACACATCTCTAGAACAACTGTTATGAGTAGACTGTGTGAATCAGGCCTTCATGGTAGAATATCTGCTAGGAAACCACTGCTAAGGACAGGCAACAAGCAGAAGAGACTTGTTTGGGCTAAAGAACACAAGGAATGGACATTAGACCAGTGGAAATCTGTGCTTTGGTCTGATGAGTCCAAATTTGAGATCTTTGGTTCCAACCACCATGTCTTTGTGCGACACAGAAAAGGTGAACGGATGGACTCTACATGCCTGGTTCCCACCGTAAAGCATGGAGAAGGAGGTGTTATGGTGTGGGGGTGCTTTGCTGGTGACACTGTTGGGGATTTATTCAAAATTGAAGGCATACTGAACCAGCATGGCTACCACAGCATCTTGCAGCGGCATGCTATCCATCCGGTTTGCATTTAGTTGGACCATCATTTATTTTTCAATAGGACAATGACCGCAAACACACCTCCAGGCTGCGTAAGGGCTATTTGACCATGAAGGAGAGTGATGGGGTGCTGCGCCAGATGACCTGGCCTCCACAGTCACCAGACCTGAACCCAATCGAGATGGTTTGGGGTGAGCTGGACCGCAGAGTGAAGGCAAAAGGGCCAACAAGTGCTAAGCATCTCTGGGAACTCCTTCAAGACTGTTGGAAGACCATTTCAGGTGACTACCTCTTGAATCTCATCAAGAGAATGCCAAGAGTGTGCAAAGCAGTAATCAAAGCAAAAGGTGGCTACTTTGAAGAACCTAGAATATGACATATTTTCAGTTTTTTCACACTTTTTTTGTTATGTATATAATTCCACATGTGCTAATTCATAGTTTTGATGCCTTCAGTGTGAATCTACAATTTTCATAGTTATGAAAATAAAGAAAACTCTTTGAATGAGAAGGTGTGTCCAAACTTTTGGTCTGTACTGTATATCAATTTGCAGGGAACCCCAAAAATCACGTCTGATAAAGACGTCCAAGAATTCTATTTTGTCTTTATCGTACTTGAAGGTCAAATGAATATTATAGTTGTTATTGTTGAGGTCCTCCATAAATTGGCAGAGTGTTTTGGGGGTACCCCTGCCATATAAAGAAAATATTGTCGATGTACCGGGCCCAATAAATTACCCGGTCCATCGATGTGCTTCGATCAGACTTGAATAGCTCCCTCTCCCACAGCCCCAGGAAAAGTATGAGGTGGCTTCTATCCCATCCTCATGATTGATGCTGGTGTACAGCGATTCCACATTGCATGTCACCAGCAACATGTCAGGATCAAGATGGATGCCATCAATTTTCTGGAGTAAGTCCGCAGTATCCTGCATATGCGATGGTAAGCATTCTACCAATGGCTTTAACTTATAATCTAAAAATTTGCAGACGTTCTCCAAAAAAAACCCACAACCTGATATGATTGGCCTACCTGATTGTTTTGTGGGATTCTTGTGAATTTTAGGCAGAAGATATAGGGTAGGTACCGAAGGATGCTGCACAGTTAGTGTGTCACATAATTGACGAGAAATTATGTCATCAGTTACCGCTGTCTCCAGAAGGTTCAATAGTAATTGGCTAAAAGAATAAAGGGGGTTATAAGTCAACTTCTTATAGCATGTGGTGTCCCTTAATTGATGATAGGCCTCTGCCTCATACATCTTTCGAGGCTAGATTACAATATTTCCCCCTTTGTCAGCTGGTTTAAAAACCACATCCTTAAGGGATCGCAAATTCTTCAGACTCATATGTTGGTCAAATGTCAGATTATCAAATGCTCTTTTTTCTGTTAACTTGGAAAGTTCCTTGGTCACTGATTTCACAAAGAGATCTACCGCAGGTCACAGTGATAGAGGAGGAAACTTTTCAGAACGTTTTCTAATGACCGTAGGAATCTTAACTGAGGCATCTCTCTGTTCCTCTAATAGACTCTCCAAAATGTCCAGGGATTCATTTTCCATAGGTGAATTAAATAGATCCTCTTCCTCAGGTTTAAAAAAACACCTCTTTAAAATCAATGACCAAACAAATGAAGGTCTTTTACTGCTGTAAAAGTATCAAGACAGAAATATCTACATCAGAAAGATGATAATCAGAACGGTTAATTACCTTCAAGTTATTTTTCTCCTGCTATGGGTCATTCCTCTGTCTCCTCTTATAAGGTTGTGTTCTATGTTCCCATTTCCTCTTATTTTGACCCCTCCACCTGGTCATCATCCCAGGGCTAGTATGGCTGCCAATATTCCTTGCTGCAGACAGTGATGAGATAGATGAAGTTTGGATGAGTGTGTCAGATCGTTGAATACATCACCACCGGTACACCTTCTTGTTCTGTTCATCATTCAGATCCCTATTAAATTTCTTAGACTTCAGCTGTTGAATTTCCTTTTCCCATGTCTCGAATTGTGCCTCCAATTGGAGACTGAAGGAGATCCATTCATCATTCGAAATAGCTGCCTGTAATTGATTCTGTGTTTTTTTTTTATCTCTTTATCCAATGTTTGCAACGTGTTGGCATTCAAGCCTATCAATAATTCCATGAACTTTAGAGAGCTAGTAGACAGATCTCCTCCCATTTCCCAAAGATGGGAAGACCTGGATGCGTAGGCCTCTGGGGACTAAACCCCTCTGTACATAATTCTCCAAAGAAGCCTTATTCCACTAAATCTTTAATTTACAGTGAAATTGAGACCTCAATGTGCTCTGCAATACGCCTACATCTCTGCGTGTATTCAAATCAATAGATACGTTATCATCTCTAAAAACCTCCACAAGACGAGACTGCCAAGTACGCTCTCTTGTCTTGAAATCCATGGGGCCTGTAACCAAAAAGATCTGTGGAAACCACAGTGAAATAAATATTTAAACCAAAAACAGGTTACTTAAAAATGTGTGAAGTGACAAATAGCATAGACCCCTCTAGCATAGCTAGCTCAGAAATAATGGGAAGACCTATAACAGAACACTGAGACTAATTAGCTATAAAAGTATACATTTTATTGTAATACATGTTAAAAAAAAACATCTGAATTGAGATGACAAACGTATATATATCAAGTGTGGTACAACCCTGGGAGATACAAGTTATGGGTATGACATCAAGAGGAATGTGGGAAGAGGAAGCAAAGGTAAACCTACTGGATGGGCATCTAATCAAATAAAGTGCAAAGTGCATGTGAATAAAGTGCATAAACAAACCCCATTGAACAACAGAGGCTGCATCACTACCCTGCCAAATAACTCACAGATAATGCATGATGTAAAATGTATAGAAGTAATCACATACCGTTTGTAAAAATAATATCTCCACAGGATGACCGCACACCCCGACGCACGTTTCGGTGGAAACCTTCCTCTGGGGGCACGGTTCTTCCTATTGGGTGGGTTCTATTTAAATAGACACTCCTCCAATCAGATATTACCTCATCAGTGTGAATTAAAAACATATGGTGTGGACGGGACCATATGTCAATCAGGGCCAAGGACAGCAACAAACATCCCATAGAGATTTCAGATGTTTTAACTGTGGGAAACCTGGCCACATAAAACGAGATTGCCGCACTCTGCGTCGGCAACGTGAAGCGCCCAATGATACTGACAGTGGAGATCAACAGACCTCCACTGCCATTTTTACCCCCTGCTAGGAAAAATGCAACCCCATGCTGGTACTACTCGCAAAAACTGAAGAAAAGGGCCCTCAACTTCATGTACCCGTATCCATAGTCAATAGAAAGACAGTACCATTCCTGGTTGACACGGGGGCAGCCAAAACAGTAGTAGACCAGAGTTTCTTGCAGCCTCATCAGTTAACACCTTGTTATGTACCAGCTGTGGGATTTACAGGACAAACAGTTTTTGTCTGTGAATCTGAGTCAGTTAAACTAAATATAAAAGACAGTACGGCTGTTACCCAATTGTTAGTTAAAGAAAACCTGCCAGAAACTCTTTTAGGGACTGATATTTTGAAAGCACTGGGAGCCCACATACACCTTTACCCCGATGACACTACCCGTGTAGATTTTAGGGCCCCAGAGGAAGTATTATGTCTAGGGATGAGCGAACTCGAACTGTATAGTTCGGGTTCGTACCGAATTTTGGGGTGTCCGTGACACGGACCCGAACCCGGACATTTTCGTAAAAGTCCGGGTTCGGGTTCGGTGTTCGTCGCTTTCTTCGCGCTTTTGTGACGCTTTCTTGGCGCTTTTTGAAAGGCTGCAAAGCAGCCAATCAACAAGCGTCATACTACTTGCCCCAAGAGGCCATCACAGCCATGCCTACTATTGGCATGGCTGTGATTGGCCAGAGCACCATGTGACCCAGCCTCTATTTAAGCTGGAGTCACATAGCGCCGCCCGTCACTCTGCTCTGATTAGCGTAGGGAGAGGTTGCGGCTGCGACAGTAGGGCGAGATTAGGCAGATTAACTCCTCCAAAGGACTTGATTAACTGATCGATCTGCAGCTGTGGATCATTGAGCTGCTGATCCTCAATTGCTCACTGTTTTTAGGCTGCACAGACCGTTTGTCAGTCTCATTTTTCTGGGGTGATCGGCGGCCATTTTGTGTCTTGTGGTGCGCCAGCACAAGCTGCGACCAAGTGCATTTAACCCTCAATGGTGTGGTTGTTTTTTGGCTAAAGCCTACATCAGGGTGAAGCTGTCACACCAAGTGCATTTAACCAGCAATAGTCTGTTCATTTTTTGGCCATATACAAAATCAGGGGCAAGCTGCGCCTGTCACCAAGTGCATTTAACCCTCAATGGTGTGGTTGTTTTTTGGCTAAAGCCTACATCAGGGTGAAGCTGTCACACCAAGTGCATTTAACCAGCAATAGTCTGTTCATTTTTTGGCCATATACAAAATCAGGGGCAAGCTGCGCCTGTCACCAAGTGCATTTAACCCTCAATGGTGTGGTTGTTTTTTGGCTAAAGCCTACATCAGGGTGAAGCTGTCACACCAAGTGCA
This sequence comes from Bufo gargarizans, assembly GCF_014858855.1. Classification (NCBI taxonomy): domain Eukaryota; kingdom Metazoa; phylum Chordata; class Amphibia; order Anura; family Bufonidae; genus Bufo; species Bufo gargarizans. Next base: position 582,883,056 of record NC_058080.1, on the reverse strand, counting down.
TTTAACCAGCAATAGTCTGTTCATTTTTTGGCCATATACAAAATCAGGGGCAAGCTGCGCCTGTCACCAAGTGCATTTAACCCTCAATGGTGTGGTTGTTTTTTGGCTAAAGCCTACATCAGGGTGAAGCTGTCACACCAAGTGCATTTAACCAGCAATAGTCTGTTCATTTTTTGGCCATATCCCAGTCTAATTCTGTCACTAAATCCATACCGGTCACCCAGCGCCTAAATACTAGGCCTCAAATTTATATCCAGCTAAATCTGTCCCTAGTGCTGTAGCTGGGCGAGTTATTTAGTGTCCGTTCAAGCACATTTCTTGTTCTGGGTTGAAATACAATTCCCAATTTAGCAATTTCATAATTTAGTGGTTCCTGCTATATCAGAGCTATTTGAAATCTATCCCAAAAAGGGTATATAATATTGAAGGTGCACATTGGGTCATTCAGAATAACTTCACACACACCCGCTACTGTGTATTTCCAAGTCTAATTCTGTCACTAAACCCATACCTGTCACCCAGCGCCTAAATACTAGGCCTCAAATTTAAATCCCTCTAAATCTCTCGTTACCCACCGCTGTACTGTTGTTGCTGGGCAAGATATTTAGTGTCCGTCAAAGCACATTTTTTGTTCTGGGTTGAAGTACAATTCCCAATTTAGCAATTTCATAATTTAGTGGTTTCTGCTATATCAGAGCTATTTGAAATCTATCCCTAAAAGGGTATATAATATTGAAGGTGCACATAGGGTCATTCAGAATAACTTCACACACACGCTTCTGTGCATTTCCAAGTCTAATTCTGTCACTAAATCCATACCGGTGACCCAGCGCCTAAATACTAGGCCTCAAATTTAAATCCCTCTAAATCTCTCGTTACCCACCACTGTACTGTTGTTGCTGGGCAAGATATTTAGTGTCCGTCAAAGCACATTTTTTGTTCTGGGTTGAAGTACAATTCCCAATTTAGCAATTTCATAATTTAGTGGTTTCTGCTATATCAGAGCTATTTGAAATCTATCCCAAAAAGGGTATATAATATTGAAGGTGCACATAGGGTCATTCAGAATAACTTCACACACACGCTTCTGTGCATTTCCAAGTCTAATTCTGTCACTAAATCCATACCGGTGACCCAGCGCCTAAATACTAGGCCTCAAATTTAAATCCCTCTAAATCTCTCGTTACCCACCGCTGTACTGTTGTTGCTGGGCAAGATATTTAGTGTCCGTCAAAGCACATTTTTTGTTCTGGGTTGAAGTACAATTCCCAATTTAGCAATTTCATAATTTAGTGGTTTCTGCTATATCAGAGCTATTTGAAATCTATCCCTAAAAGGGTATATAATATTGAAGGTGCACATAGGGTCATTCAGAATAACTTCACACACACGCTTCTGTGCATTTCCAAGTCTAATTCTGTCACTAAATCCATACCGGTGACCCAGCGCCTAAATACTAGGCCTCAAATTTAAATCCCTCTAAATCTCTCGTTACCCACCGCTGTACTGTTGTTGCTGGGCAAGATATTTAGTGTCCGTCAAAGCACATTTTTTGTTCTGGGTTGAAGTACAATTCCCAATTTAGCAATTTCATAATTTAGTGGTTCCTGCTATATCAGAGCTATTTGAAATCTATCCCAAAAAGGGTATATAATATTGAAGGTGCACATTGGGTCATTCAGAATAACTTCACACACACCCGCTACTGTGTATTTCCAAGTCTAATTCTGTCACTAAACCCATACCTGTCACCCAGCGCCTAAATACTAGGCCTCAAATTTAAATCCCTCTAAATCTCTCGTTACCCACCGCTGTACTGTTGTTGCTGGGCAAGATATTTAGTGTCCGTCAAAGCACATTTTTTGTTCTGGGTTGAAGTACAATTCCCAATTTAGCAATTTCATAATTTAGTGGTTTCTGCTATATCAGAGCTATTTGAAATCTATCCCTAAAAGGGTATATAATATTGAAGGTGCACATAGGGTCATTCAGAATAACTTCACACACACGCTTCTGTGCATTTCCAAGTCTAATTCTGTCACTAAATCCATACCGGTGACCCAGCGCCTAAATACTAGGCCTCAAATTTAAATCCCTCTAAATCTCTCGTTACCCACCGCTGTACTGTTGTTGCTGGGCAAGATATTTAGTGTCCGTCAAAGCACATTTTTTGTTCTGGGTTGAAGTACAATTCCCAATTTAGCAATTTCATAATTTAGTGGTTCCTGCTATATCAGAGCTATTTGAAATCTATCCCAAAAAGGGTATATAATATTGAAGGTGCACATTGGGTCATTCAGAATAACTTCACACACACCCGCTACTGTGTATTTCCAAGTCTAATTCTGTCACTAAACCCATACCTGTCACCCAGCGCCTAAATACTAGGCCTCAAATTTAAATCCCTCTAAATCTCTCGTTACCCACCGCTGTACTGTTGTTGCTGGGCAAGATATTTAGTGTCCGTCAAAGCACATTTTTTGTTCTGGGTTGAAGTACAATTCCCAATTTAGCAATTTCATAATTTAGTGGTTCCTGCTATATCAGAGCTATTTGAAATCTATCCCAAAAAGGGTATATAATATTGAAGGTGCACATTGGGTCATTCAGAATAACTTCACACACACCCGCTACTGTGTATTTCCAAGTCTAATTCTGTCACTAAACCCATACCTGTCACCCAGCGCCTAAATACTAGGCCTCAAATTTAAATCCCTCTAAATCTCTCGTTACCCACCGCTGTACTGTTGTTGCTGGGCAAGATATTTAGTGTCCGTCAAAGCACATTTTTTGTTCTGGGTTGAAGTACAATTCCCAATTTAGCAATTTCATAATTTAGTGGTTTCTGCTATATCAGAGCTATTTGAAATCTATCCCTAAAAGGGTATATAATATTGAAGGTGCACATAGGGTCATTCAGAATAACTTCACACACACGCTTCTGTGCATTTCCAAGTCTAATTCTGTCACTAAATCCATACCGGTGACCCAGCGCCTAAATACTAGGCCTCAAATTTAAATCCCTCTAAATCTCTCGTTACCCACCGCTGTACTGTTGTTGCTGGGCAAGATATTTAGTGTCCGTCAAAGCACATTTTTTGTTCTGGGTTGAAGTACAATTCCCAATTTAGCAATTTCATAATTTAGTGGTTCCTGCTATATCAGAGCTATTTGAAATCTATCCCAAAAAGGGTATATAATATTGAAGGTGCACATTGGGTCATTCAGAATAACTTCACACACACCCGCTACTGTGTATTTCCAAGTCTAATTCTGTCACTAAACCCATACCTGTCACCCAGCGCCTAAATACTAGGCCTCAAATTTAAATCCCTCTAAATCTCTCGTTACCGCTGTACTGTTGTAGCTGGGAAAGTTATTTAGTGCCCGTCAAAGCACATTTTTTGTTCTGGGTTGAAGTACAATTCCCAATTTAGCAATTTCATAATTTAGTGGTTCCTGCTATATCAGAGCTATTTGAAATCTATCCCAAAAAGGGTATATAATATTCAAGGTGCACATTGGGTCATTCAGAATAACTTCACACACACGCTTCTGTGCATTTCCAAGTCTAATTCTGTCACTAAATCCATACCGGTCACCCAGCGCCTAAATACTAGGCCTCAAATTTATATCCCGCTGAATTTGAATACAATACATTGGGCCAAATAATATATTTGTTGTTGTGGTGAACCATAACAATGAGAAAAACATCTAGTAAGGGACGCGGACGTGGACATGGTCGTGGTGGTGTTAGTGGACCCTCTGGTGCTGGGAGAGGACGTGGCCGTTCTGCCACATCCACACGTCCTAGTGTACCAACTACCTCAGGTCCCAGTAGCCGCCAGAATTTACAGCGATATATGGTGGGGCCCAATGCCGTTCTAAGGATGGTAAGGCCTGAGCAGGTACAGGCATTAGTCAATTGGGTGGCCGACAGTGGATCCAGCACGTTCACATTATCTCCCACCCAGTCTTCTGCAGAAAGCGCACAGATGGCGCCTGAAAACCAACCCCATCAGTCTGTCACATCACCCCCATGCATACCAGGGAAACTGTCTCAGCCTCAAGTTATGCAGCAGTCTCTTATGCTGTTTGAAGACTCCGCTGGCAGGGTTTCCCAAGGGCATCCACCTAGCCCTTCCCCAGCGGTGAAAGACATAGAATGCACTGACGCACAACCACTTATGTTTCCTGATGATGAGGACATGGGAATACCACCTCAGCATGTCTCTGATGATGACGAAACACAGGTGCCAACTGCTGCGTCTTTCTGCAGTGTGCAGACTGAACAGGAGGTCAGGGATCAAGACTGGGTGGAAGACGATGCAGGGGACGATGAGGTCCTAGACCCCACATGGAATGAAGGTCGTGCCACTGACTTTCACAGTTCGGAGGAAGAGGCAGTGGTGAGACCGAGCCAACAGCGTAGCAAAAGAGGGAGCAGTGGGCAAAAGCAGAACACCCGCCGCCAAGAGACTCCGCCTGCTACTGACCGCCGCCATCTGGGACCGAGCACCCCAAAGGCAGCTTCAAGGAGTTCCCTGGCATGGCACTTCTTCAAACAATGTGCTGACGACAAGACCCGAGTGGTTTGCACGCTGTGCCATCAGAGCCTGAAGCGAGGCATTAACGTTCTGAACCTGAGCACAACCTGCATGACCAGGCACCTGCATGCAAAGCATGAACTGCAGTGGAGTAAACACCTTAAAACCAAGGAAGTCACTCAGGCTCCCCCTGCTACCTCTTCTGCTGCTGCCGCCTCGGCCTATTCTGCTGCTGCCGCCTCGGCCTCTTCCTCCGCCTCTGGAGGAACGTTGGCACCTGCCGCCCAGCAAACAGGGGATGTACCACCAACACCACCACCACCACCTCCGTCACCAAGCGTCTCAACCATGTCACACGCCAGCGTTCAGCTCTCCATCTCACAAACATTTGATAGAAAGCGTAAATTCCCACCTAGCCACCCTCGATCCCTGGCCCTGAATGCCAGCATTTCTAAACTACTGGCCTATGAAATGCTGTCATTTAGGCTGGTGGACACAGACAGCTTCAAACAGCTCATGTCGCTTGCTGTCCCACAGTATGTTGTTCCCAGCCGGCACTACTTCTCCAAGAGAGCCGTGCCTTCCCTGCACAACCAAGTATCCGATAAAATCAAGTGTGCACTGCGCAACGCCATCTGTAGCAAGGTCCACCTAACCACAGATACGTGGACCAGTAAGCACGGCCAGGGACGCTATATCTCCCTAACTGCACACTGGGTAAATGTAGTGGCAGCTGGGCCCCAGGCGGAGAGCTGTTTGGCGCACGTCCTGCCGCCGCCAAGGATCGCAGGGCAACATTCTTTGCCTCCTGTTGCCACCTCCTCCTTCTCGGCTTCCTCCTCCTCTTCTTCCACCTGCTCATCCAGTCAGCCACACACCTTCACCACCAACTTCAGCACAGCCCGGGGTAAACGTCAGCAGGCCATTCTGAAACTCATATGTTTGGGGGACAGGCCCCACACCGCACAGGAGTTGTGGCGGGGTATTGAACAACAGACCGACGAGTGGTTGCTGCCGGTGAGCCTCAAGCCCGGCCTGGTGGTGTGTGATAATGGGCGAAATCTCGTTGCAGCTCTGGGACTAGCCAATTTGACGCACATCCCTTGCTTGGCGCATGTGCTGAATTTGGTGGTGCAGAAGTTCATTCACAACTACCCCGACATGTCAGAGCTGCTGCATAAAGTGCGGGCCGTCTGTTCGCGCTTCCGGCGTTCACATCCTGCCGCTGCTCGCCTGTCTGCGCTACAGCGTAACTTCGGCCTTCCCGCTCACCGCCTCATATGCGACGTGCCCACCAGGTGGAACTCCACCTTGCACATGCTGGACAGACTGTGCGAGCAGCAGCAGGCCATAGTGGAGTTTCAGCTGCAGCACGCACGGGTCAGTCGCACTACAGAACAGCACCACTTCACCACCAATGACTGGGCCTCCATGCGAGACCTGTGTGCCCTGTTGCGCTGTTTCGAGTACTCCACCAACATGGCCAGTGGCGATGACACCGTTATCAGCGTTACAATACCACTTCTATGTCTCCTTGAGAAAACACTTAGGGCGATGATGGAACAGGAGGTGGCCCAGGAGGAGGAGGAGGAGGATGAGGAAGAGGGGTCATTTTTAGCACTTTCAGGCCAGTCTCTTCGAAGTGACTCAGAGGGAGGTTTTTTGCAACAGCAGAGGCCAGGTACAAATGTGGCCAGCCAGGGCCCACTACTGGAGGACGAGGAGGACGAGGATGAGGAGGAGGTGGAGGAGGATGAGGATGAAGCATGGTCACAGCGGGGTGGCACCCAACGCAGCTCGGGTCCATCACTGGTGCGTGGCTGGGGGGAAAGGCAGGACGATGACGATACGCCTCCCACAGAGGACAGCTTGTCCTTACCCCTGGGCAGCCTGGCACACATGAGCGACTACATGCTGCAGTGCCTGCGCAACGACAGCAGAGTTGCCCACATTTTAACCTGTGCGGACTACTGGGTTGCCACCCTGCTGGATCCACGCTACAAAGACAATGTGCCCACCTTACTTCCTGCACTGGAGCGTGATAGGAAGATGCGCGAGTACAAGCGCACGTTGGTAGACGCGCTACTGAGAGCATTCCCAAATGTCACAGGGGAACAAGTGGAAGCCCAAGGCCAAGGCAGAGGAGGAGCAAGAGGTCGCCAAGGCAGCTGTGTCACGGCCAGCTCCTCTGAGGGCAGGGTTAGCATGGCAGAGATGTGGAAAACTTTTGTCAACACGCCACAGCTAACTGCACCACCACCTGATACGCAACGTGTTAGCAGGAGGCAACATTTCACTAACATGGTGGAACAGTACGTGTGCACACCCCTCCACGTACTGACTGATGGTTCGGCCCCATTCAACTTCTGGGTCTCTAAATTGTCCACGTGGCCAGAGCTAGCCTTTTATGCCTTGGAGGTGCTGGCCTGCCCGGCAGCCAGCGTTTTGTCTGAACGTGTATTCAGCACGGCAGGGGGCGTCATTACAGACAAACGCAGCCGCCTGTCTACAGCCAATGTGGACAAGCTGACGTTCATAAAAATGAACCAGGCATGGATCCCACAGGACCTGTCCGTCCCTTGTCCAGATTAGACATTAACTACCTCCCCATAACCATATATTATTGGACTCCAGGGCACTTCCTCATTCAATCCTATTTTTATTTTCATTTTACCATTATATTGCGAGGCTACCCAAAGTTGAATGAACCTCTCCTCTGCCTGTGTGCTAGGCCTAAATATATGCCAATGGACTGTTGCAGTGGTGGCTGACGTGAAGCCTCATTCTCTGCTATGACATGCAGACTGATTCTCTGCTGACATGAAGACAGATTCTCTGTTACGGGACCTCCCTCCTCTGCCTGGGTGCTGGGCCTAAATATATGCCAATGGACTGTTGCAGTGGTGGCTGACATGAAGCCTGATTCTCTGCTATGACATGCAGACTAATTCTCTGCTGACATGAAGCCAGATCGTCTGTTACGGGACCTCTCTGCTCTGCCTGTGTGCTAGGCCTAAATATATGCCAATGGACTGTTGCAGTGGTGGGTGACGTGAAGCCTCATTCTCTGCTATGACATGCAGACTGATTCTCTGCTGACATGAAGCCAGATTGTCTGTTACGGGACCTCTCTGCTCTGCCTGTGTGCTAGGCCTAAATATATGCCAATGGACTGTTGCAGTGGTGGGTGACGTGAAGCCTCATTCTCTGCTATGACATGCAGACTGATTCTCTGCTGACATGAAGCCAGATTGTCTGTTACGGGACCTCTCTGCTCTGCCTGTGTGCTAGGCCTAAATATATGCCAATGGACTGTTGCAGTGGTGGGTGACGTGAAGCCTCATTCTCTGCTATGACATGCAGACTGATTCTCTGCTGTCATGAAGCCAGATTGTCTGTTACGGGACCTCTCTGCTCTGCCTGTGTGCTAGGCCTAAATATATGCCAATGGACTGTTGCAGTGGTGGGTGACGTGAAGCCTCATTCTCTGCTATGACATGCAGACTGATTCTCTGCTGACATGAAGCCAGATTGTCTGTTACGGGACCTCTCTGCTCTGCCTGTGTGCTAGGCCTAAATATATGCCAATGGACTGTTGCAGTGGTGGGTGACGTGAAGCCTCATTCTCTGCTATGACATGCAGACTGATTCTCTGCTGTCATGAAGCCAGATTGTCTGTTACGGGACCTCTCTGCTCTGCCTGTGTGCTAGGCCTAAATATATGCCAATGGACTGTTGCAGTGGTGGGTGACGTGAAGCCTCATTCTCTGCTATGACATGCAGACTGATTCTCTGCTGACATGAATCCAGATTGTCTGTTACGGGACCTCTCTGCTCTGCCTGTGTGCTAGGCCTAAATATATGCCAATGGACTGTTGCAGTGGTGGGTGACGTGAAGCCTCATTCTCTGCTATGACATGCAGACTGATTCTCTGCTGTCATGAAGCCAGATTGTCTGTTACGGGACCTCTCTGCTCTGCCTGTGTGCTAGGCCTAAATATATGCCAATGGACTGTTGCAGTGGTGGGTGACGTGAAGCCTCATTCTCTGCTATGACATGCAGACTAATTCTCTGCTGACATGAAGACAGATTCTCTGTTACGGGACCTCTCTCCTCTGCCTGTGTGTGTGCTGGGCCTAAATATATGCCAATGGACTGTTGCAGTGGTGGCTGACGTGAAGCCTCATTCTCTGCTATGACATGCAGACTGATTCTCTGCTGACATGAAGCCAGATTCTCTGTTACGGGACCTCTCTCCTCTGCCTGTGTGTGTGCTGGGCCTAAATATATGCCAATGGACTGTTGCAGTGGTGGCTGACGTGAAGCCTCATTCTCTGCTATGACATGCAGACTGATTCTCTGCTGACATGAAGCCAGATTCTCTGTTACGGGACCTCTCTCCTCTGCCTGTGTGTGTGCTGGGCCTAAATATATGCCAATGGACTGTTGCAGTGGTGGCTGACGTGAAGCCTCATTCTCTGCTATGACATGCAGACTGATTCTCTGCTGACATGAAGCCAGATTCTCTGTTACGGGACCTCTCTCCTCTGCCTGTGTGTGTGCTGGGCCTAAATATATGCCAATGGACTGTTGCAGTGGTGGCTGACGTGAAGCCTCATTCTCTGCTATGACATGCAGACTAATTCTCTGCTGACATGAAGACAGATTCTCTGTTACGGGACCTCCCTCCTCTGCCTGGGTGCTGGGCCTAAATATATGCCAATGGACTGTTGCAGTGGTGGCTGACGTGAAGCCTCATTCTCTGCTATGACATGCAGACTGATTCTCTGCTGACATGAAGCCAGATTCTCTGTTACGGGACCTCTCTCCTCTGCCTGTGTGTGTGCTGGGCCTAAATATATGCCAATGGACTGTTGCAGTGGTGGCTGACGTGAAGCCTCATTCTCTGCTATGACATGCAGACTGATTCTCTGCTGACATGAAGCCAGATTCTCTGTTACGGGACCTCTCTCCTCTGCCTGTGTGTGTGCTGGGCCTAAATATATGCCAATGGACTGTTGCAGTGGTGGCTGACGTGAAGCCTCATTCTCTGCTATGACATGCAGACTAATTCTCTGCTGACATGAAGACAGATTCTCTGTTACGGGACCTCCCTCCTCTGCCTGGGTGCTGGGCCTAAATATATGCCAATGGACTGTTGCAGTGGTGGCTGACGTGAAGCCTCATTCTCTGCTATGACATGCAGACTGATTCTCTGCTGACATGAAGACAGATTCTCTGTTACGGGACCTCTCTCCTCTGCCTGTGTGCTAGGCCTAAATATATGCCAATGGACTGTTGCAGTGGTGGGTGACGTGAAGCCTCATTCTCTGCTATGACATGCAGACTGATTCTCTGCTGTCATGAAGCCAGATTGTCTGTTACGGGACCTCTCTGCTCTGCCTGTGTGCTAGGCCTAAATATATGCCAATGGACTGTTGCAGTGGTGGGTGACGTGAAGCCTCATTCTCTGCTATGACATGCAGACTAATTCTCTGCTGACATGAAGACAGATTCTCTGTTACGGGACCTCTCTCCTCTGCCTGTGTGTGTGCTGGGCCTAAATATATGCCAATGGACTGTTGCAGTGGTGGCTGACGTGAAGCCTCATTCTCTGCTATGACATGCAGACTGATTCTCTGCTGACATGAAGCCAGATTCTCTGTTACGGGACCTCTCTCCTCTGCCTGTGTGCTAGGCCTAAATATATGCCAATGGACTGTTGCAGTGGTGGCTGACGTGAAGCCTCATTCTCTGCTATGACATGCAGACTAATTCTCTGCTGACATGAAGACAGATTCTCTGTTACGGGACCTCTCTCCTCTGCCTGGGTGCCGGGGCCTAAATATCTGAGAATGGACTGTTCCAGTGGTGGGTGACGGGAAGCCAGATTCTCTGCTATGGAACCTCTCTCCAATTGATTTTGGTTAATTTTTATTTATTTAATTTTTATTTTAATTAATTTCCCTATCCACATTTGTTTGCAGGGGATTTACCTACATGTTGCTGCCTTTTGCAGCCCTCTAGCCCTTTCCTGGGCTGTTTTACAGCCGTTTTAGTGCCGAAAAGTTCGGGTCCCCATTGACTTCAATGGGGTTCGGGTTCGGGACGAAGTTCGGATCGGGTTCGGATCCCGAACCCGAACCTTTTCTGGGATGTTCGGCCGAACTTCTCGAACCCGAACATCCAGGTGTTCGCTCAACTCTAATTATGTCCCTTAATAGCGACACTGGCCCAGCCTGAGACTGAACCATCAGAATAAACCCTTATAGACCAGGCTGTTCCTGAGGTGGTACTGAAGGATTTGTGAACAACATCTAAAACAGACATTGGAAGACTCCCTGTGTCTCCAATCACTGTGTATCTTAAGCCAGGATGTCAGCCCCCTCAAGTGAAGCAGTACCCCCTGAGTCATGCCCAGGAGATAGCAGTGGCCAGTCAAATTGATGCTTTTCTACAGGCCATTGTATTGATAAAAACAGTATCTCCCGCTAATACCCCTCTGTTCCCAATAAAGAAGAAACCAGTTAAGGGACAGCCTGTCAGTTACAGGATAGAGACATAGAAACATAGAAACATAGAATGTGTCGGCAGATAAGAACCATTTGGCCCATCTAGTCTGCCCAATATACTAAGTACTACAGATAGCCCCTGGCCCTATCTTATATGAAGGATGGCCTTATGCCTATCCCATGCATGCTTAAACTCCTTCACTGTATTTGCAGCTGCCACTTCTCCAGGAAGGCTATTCCATGCATCCACTACTCTCTCAGTAAAGTAATACTTCCTGATATTACTTTTAAACCTTTGCCCCTCTAATTTAAAACTATGTCCTCTTGTAGCAGTTTTTCTTCTTTTAAATATTCTTTCCTCTTTTACCTTGTTGATTCCCTTTATGTATTTAAAAGTTTCTATCATATCCCCTCTGTCTCGTCTTTCTTCCAAGCTATACATGTTAAGTTCCTTTAATCTTTCCTGGTAAGTTTTATCCTGCAATCCATGTACCAGTTTAGTAGCTCTTCTCTGAACTCTTTCCAAAGTATCAATATCCTTCTGGAGATATGGTCTCCAGTACTGAGCACAATACTCCAAATGAGGTCTCACTAGTGCTCTGTAGAGCGGCATGAGCACCTCCCTCTTTCTACTGGTAATTCCTCTTGCTATACACCTAAGCATTCTGCTAGCATTTCCTGCTGCTCTATGACATTGTCTGCCTACCTTTAAGTCTTCTGAAATAATGATCCCTAAATCCCTTTCCTCAGATACTGAGGTTAGGACTGTATCACTGATTTTATATTCTGCTCTTGGGTTTTTACGTCCCAGGTGCATTATCTTGCACTTATCAACATTAAATTTTAGTTGCCAGATTTTTGACCATTCCTCTAGTTTTCCTAAGTCCTTTTCCATTTGGTGTATTCCTCCAGGAACATCAACCCTGTTACAAATCTTTGTATCATCAGCAAAAAGACACACCTTACCATTGAGGCCTTCTGCAATTTTGCTGATAAAGATATTAAACAATATGGATCCCAGAACAGATCCCTGAGGTACCCCACTGGTAACAAGACCTTGGTCTGAATATACTCCATTGACTACAACCCTCTGTTGTCTGTCCCTCAGCCACTGCCTAATCCATTCAACAATATGGGAGTCCAAGCCCAATGACTGCACTTTATTGATACGCCTTCTATGTGGGACAGTATCAAAAGCCTTACTAAAGTCTAGATAAGCGATGTCTACTGCACCTCCTCCATCTATTATTTTTGTCACCCAATTAAAAAAATCTATAAAATTAGTTTGACATGATCTCCCTGAAGTAAACCCATGCTGTTCTTCATCTTTCAATCCATGGTATTTTAGATGGTCCACAATCCTCTCCTTAAGTATGGTTTCCATTAATTTCCCCACTATTGATGTCAGGCTTACTGGCCTATAGTTGCCCGATTCCTCCTTACTATCTTTCTTGTGAATGGGTACAACATTTGCTAATTTCCAATTTTCTGGGACGACTCCTGTTGCCAGTGATTAGTTAAATAAATCTGTTAATGGTTTTGCTAGTTCACCGTGGAGCTCTTTTAATAGCTTTGGGTGTATCCCATCAGGCCCCTGTGACCTATTTGTATTAATTTTAGACAGTTGACTTAGAACCTCTTCCTCTGTAAAGACACATGCGCCAAAAGATTCATTAGTCTTCTTTCCTAACTGAGGTCCTTCTCCTTCATTTTCCTTTGTAAAAACTGAACAGAAGTATTCATTGAGGCAGTCAGCTAGTTCTTTATCTTCTTCCATATACCTTCCTTCTTTAGTTTTTAATTTGGTAATTCCTTGTTTTAGTTTCCTTTTTTCATTTATGTATCTGAAGAATGCCTTATCGCCTTTTTTCCCTGACTGAGCTAATTTCTCTTCTGTCTGTGCTTTAGAAGCTCTTATAACTTGTTTGGCCTCTCTCTGCCTAATCTTATACATTTGTCTGTCATCCTCATTTTGTTTGTTTTTTATAATTCCTAAATGCTATCTTTTTGTTTTTAATGATTTTGGCCACTTCTGCTGAGTACCACAGTGGTCTCTTCCTTATTTTGCTTTTACTGACAAGCCGAATGCAATTTTCTGTTGCCTTCAATAGTGCCACTTTTAAGTGGTACCATTTCTCCTGGACTCCAATGAAACTGTTCCAGTCTGATAGGTACTCGTGTACCAGTAATCTAATTTTAGAAAAGTCAGTTCCCTCATTTCCTTATCAGAGTTTGACATACAAGAGATAGTTATGTTGCTTTTGAGTTTTGGGATGTACTGCTGGAGAAACTAATTTTAACCCCTTAAGGACAAGGCCATATTTCACCTTAAGGACCAGGCAATTTTTTGCAAATCTGACCAGTGTCACTTTATGTGGTGATAACTTTAAAACGCTTTAACTTATCCAGGCCATTATGAGATAGTTTTTTTGTCACATATTGTACTTCATGACACTGGTAAAATGGAGTAAAGTTTTTTTTATTTTTATTTATTAAAAAAATATCAAATTTACCAAAAATTTTGAAACATTAGCAAATTTCCAAGTTTCAATTTCTCTACTTCTATAATACATAGTAAAACCTAAAAATAGTTATTACTTTACATTCCCCATATGTCTACTTCATGTTTGGATCATTTTGGGAAAGACGTTTTATTTTTTGGGGATGTTACAAGGCTTAGAAGTTTAGAAGCAAATCTTGAAATGTTTCAAACATTTTCAAAACCCACTTTTTAAGGAACAGCTCAGGTCTGAAGTCACTTTGTGAGGCTTACATAATAGAAACCACCCAAAAATGACCACATAATAGAAACTACACCCCTCAAGGTATTCAAAACTGATTTTACAAACTTTTATAACCCTTTAGGTGTTCCACAAGAATTAATGGAAAATAGAGATAACATTTCAAAATTTAACTTTTTGGGCAGATTTTCCATTTCAAATATTTTTTTTTCCAGTTACAAAGCAAGGGTTAACAGCCAAACAAAACTCAATATTTATGGCCCTGATTCTGTAGTTTACAGAAACACCCTATATGTGCTGTACGGACACATGACAGGGCACAGAAGGAAAGGAATCCCATATGGTTTTTGGAAGGCAGATTTTGCTGGACTGGTTTTTTGACACCATGTCCCATTTGAAGCCCCCCTGATGCACCCCTAGAGTAGAAACTCCAAAAATGTGACCCCATTTTAGAAAATACACCCCTCAAGGTATTTAAAACTGATTTTTACAAATGTTGTTAACCCTTTAGGTGTTCCACAAGAATTAATGGAAAATAGAGATAAAATTTCACTTTTTTGGCAGATTTTCCATTGTAATATTTTTTTTCCAGTTACAAAGCAAGGGTGTTAACAAACAAAACTCAATATTTATGGCTCTGATTCTGTAGTTTACAGAAACACCCCATATGTGGTCAGAAAATGCTGTTCGTGCACACGGCAGGGCGCAGAAGGAAAGGAATGCCATACAGCTTTTGGAAGGCAGATTTTGATGGGTTTTTTTACATGTCCCATTTGAAGCCCCCCTGATGCACCCCTAGAGTAGAAACTCCAAAAATGTTACCCCATTTTAGAAACTACAGGATAGGGTGGAAGTTTTGATGGTATTATTTTAGGGGACATTTGATTTTTGGTTGCTCTATAGTACACTTTTTGTGAGGCAAGGTAACAAGAGATAGCTGTTTTGGCACCGTTTTAATTTTTTTTATTTACAAAATTCATCTGACAGGTTAGATCATGTGGTATTTTTATAGAGCAGGTTGTCACAGATGCAACAATACCAAATATGACTGGTTGTTTGTTTCAGTTTTACATAACAAAGCATAAAAATAAAAAAAAGATTCTTTAGTGTCTCCACATTCTGAAAGACTTTTTTTGGGTGACTGTTTTGTGTATGGGCTCATTTTTTTCAGGATGAGATGACGGTTTGATTGGCCTCATTTTGGGGTGCGTCTGACTTTTTGATTGCTTGATATTACACTTTTTGTGATGTAAGGTGAAAAAAAAATTGCTTTTTTTACACCGTTTTTTTTTTTTTTTTTTTTTACTGTATTCACCTCAGGGGTTAGGTCATGTGATATTTTTATAGAGAAGGTTATTATGGATGCTGCAATACCTAATATGTATACTTTTTTTATTTATGTAAGTTTTACACAATAATATCATTTTTGAAACAAAAAATAAATCATGTTTTAGTATCTTCATATTCTGAGAGCCATATTTTTTTCAGTTTTTGGGTGATTATCTTAGGTAGGGTCTCATTTTTTGCGCGATGAGATTATGGTTTGATTGGCACTATTTTGGGGTGCATATGACTTTTTGATCGCTTGCTATTACACTTTATGTTATGCAAGGTGACAAAAAATTGTCTTTTTTTATATGATTTCTTTTTTTTTTACGGTGTTCACCTTAAGTTTTACACTATAACATCTTTTTTTAAGCAAAAAAAAGATGTTTTAGTGTCTCCATATTCTGAGCCAAAGTTTTTTTTTTTGAGGCTTTTGTCTTAAGTAGGGGGCTCATTTTTGTGGGATGAGGTGACGGTTAGATTTGTACTATTTTGGTGGGCATACACCTTTTTGATCGCTTGCTGTTGTACTTTAAGTGATGTAAGGTGACAAAAAAATGGGTTATGGGTTACAGTGTTCATCTGAGGGGTTAGGTCATTTGATATGTTTATAGAGCCGATCGATACAGATGCGGCGATATCTAATATGTCACCTATTTTTTTACCAATTCTTTTTTTTACTTTATTTGAGGGAAATGAAGTTTTTTTTTACTTGAAACTTTTAATTTTGGGGGGGAAAACTTTATTTTTTCAACTTTTTTTTAACTTTATATTTTGTCCCACTTTGGGACTTCAACTTTTGGGGGTCTGATCCCCTTTACAATGCATTCCAATACTTCTGTATTGGAATGCATTGGCTGTATGAGTAATACAGTGTGTATTACTCATACAGCTTCCTGCCTGTGAGATCCAGGGGGCTGGATCTCACAAGCTCTTCACCGGAAGGCAGCGCAGATGCCTAAGGAAGGCATTGCGCTGCCTTCCATGCCATCGGGTCCCCATTACAGCCGCACTGGGGACCCGATGGCACCGCCGATCCCCGCCGCATTGACCCGTAAACGCCGCAAACTGGTCTGAATTGACCTGGGGTTTGCGGCGATCGCTGATACGGAGGGGGTCACAGGACTCCCCACGCATTGTCCCAGGGTGCCTGCGCGGCGGTGATCGGAACTACACATGACGTACCGGTACATCATGTGTCCTTAAGTACCAGGACATCATGCCGTATCGGTAGGTCATATGTCCCCAAAAGGTTAAGATAAGATGTTTTTAATTATTAGACTTTTGTTAGTATGGTGCGGAAGTATTGCCTTTTATGAATAACACATCAAATAATTAGTTTCGCTTTCCACCCATTTGGTGGCATGCCAGATTTGTCTGTGATTATCTGTAGTGTTATAAATATGTATGCTTGCATGGAATAAATGAGAGAGAATTTTGATTCAGCAGTGTGTCTGTATCAGCTCTCTGATCGGCAAATATATTTTTTCTTTTTCTGGTGATACACGCCACAAAAGGCTTTGAAACATATAACTGCACTGCTTACCGGCAAATATATTTTTTCTTCTTCCGCCTATGCACGCTTTAAAAGACTTTAAAACATATAACTGCACGCTGAACGGCAAATATATTTTTATTTTGCCACTAATACACAGCAAAAATGGCTTTAAAACATATAACTGCACTGCTGTCCAGCAAATATATTTTTTCTTGTTCCGCTAATACACGCCACAAAAGGCTTTAGAACATATAACTGCACCACTGAACTGCAAATATATTGTACTTTTGCCACTAATGCACGACAAAAAGGGCTGTAATTTCAGCCATTCACCACACAAAGGCCAATAAGCCCTTTTTTCCCACTAATATAAGCCAAAAAATGCTTTAGAGCATATAACTGCACTGCACAAGACCAAATAAGACATAGAAATATTTCCTTGTAATGGCTGTATCAAACAGCATTTGCACCCCAATAACAAAAATGGTTTGCTGGAATTACAGAGCAGTATAATCGCAATTTGGATCTCCAGTCAGTGCTGCAAGGTGTACTAGGATTGTTCATATTACCCAGGCTGTAAACTCCCCTACTTAACCCTTTTCAACATAAACACTGTGAAATGATTCCTCCCTATCCTTTATCTACACCTTGAAAAATCTTTCCCTGCACTTGTAAATTGATTTTTCAGCACAATGAAGTTTTTCTAAGATTGTCCCTAGCGCCTGTTGACGTCTCTCCCTGCTCTAAGTACACTGGTAAATGACAGAATCTAAGATGGCTGATGCTATTTATAGGGATGTGACATCAGGGCTGGCTGGCTGCTGATTGGCTGCATGCATGCATGGCATTATGGGTGATCCCACCTTACCAGAGTTCCTTTCTCCATGTTCTCACATGTACAGCAGCCATTTTATGAAAAAATTCAATTTGTTACCACGAAGAGCGAGGAAATTCAGCTTCGTTGCAAATCAAATTTTTCCTGAAATTCGGATTGAATTCCACTTTGTCAGCTTCGATTCGCTCATCTCTAATAATGAATTAGCTGATCGCACTTGGAAGCCAGGTGAATTAGAGGCTTCATCAACATCGGGAGAAGAGGGTTGCAGCTTGCCCGTGAGGCAGCGGCGGAGCCAGCAAGTCTCTAGCGTGGCCGGGAGTCAGCAGGTTGGCAGCAGTGGAAGGTCGGGAGCCAAACGTGCCCGGGGTAGACCACCCACTTTGCAGGAGCCTACCTGCCCGGAAAGTAGTGGTCCAGGGGTTCATGAAAGCAGCTGCGGTAGCAGTCAACCAGTGTGCATTGTTGGGGGTAAAATCATCTCCCCAGCGGTGCGGCAGTTTTTTGTTAAGGCGACGAAGGAGGTGAACATGGCTATTTGTAGAATCTGTGGGCAGAAGGTGAATTGTGGCCAGGGTGCCAATGTTGGTACCACAGCCCTGCATCAACATATGCAGCGTGGCCTAGGAAAACTGTGGCTCCAATGTGGTGTCCCAGCCTGTTGCAGAAACTGCTGTATCACCTAGTGGCACGCACCCGATTTCAGGCAGTCAAGGCTCCACCACCTTAGCCCAAAGGGAGCTGTCTGTCCTTCCCATCACCTCTGGTACTGATGCTCCTGCTCCTCCTCCTCATCGTCAGTCATTGCATCAGCAATCGATCACCGAAGCGATTGCAGAGAGACAACAGTATGCATGCACTCATCCAACGGCGCAGAAGCTGGACATGCTCCTTGCCAAGTTGCTGGTGCCGCAGTCCCTCCCTTTACAAGTGGTGAACTCTGCACCTTTTAGAGAACTGATGGCTCGTGCTGATCCAAGATGGAGAGTCCCAAGCCATCATTTCTTTGCCCAAAAGGCAGTACCAGCCTTGCACACTTATGTAGAACAGAAGGTGGGCCAGTCCTTGAGCCTGTTGGTGTCTGCCAAAGTGCATGGCAGAGCAGGCATGTGGAGCTTTAACAACGGTCAGGGACAATACATGACCTTTACGGCCCACTGGGTGAATGTGGTTCCGGCACAGCCACACCAGCAACTTTGCCAGGTGATGCAGCTTCCGCCTCCACGTTCTCACATCGTTGGTCCTGCAACAATGTCCACCTCTGCCTCCTCATCCTCCATCGTATCCTCAGCCTCCACTGCATGGACAATTCACAGTGCCCCTCCAGCATACCACATGTGCAGGGCACGGCAGTGTCATGCTGTTTTGCACCTCGTTTGCCTGGGCAAACGTAGTCACACAGGGGAGAAACTACTCCGTGTCCTTCATCAAGAATTTGAATCCTGGCTTTCTTCGCGACAACTCTAAATCGAAACCATGGTGACTAACAACGGGAAGATTATGGTGTCGGCGCTGCGTCAAGGAGGGCTGAGCCATGAGCCCTGCAAGGCATACGTGTTTAAACTGGTTGTTAAGCGGTTCCTGAAGTCTTCCACCCATCTGCAAGACATCCTAAAAATTGCCAGGAAACTTTGCATGCACTTTAGCCAATCGTACATTGTAAAGCACACCCTCCTTGATCTGCAGCGGCAGAACGGTATCCCCCAACATAGGCTGATATGCAACGTTTTCACCCATTAGAATTCCACCCTCCATATGTTGGACCGACTATACGAACAGAGAAGGACCATAAACGATTTCTTGATGATCCAAGTGGACAGGAATTCTCCCCTCCGCTGTCATTTTGCCACCCTGTGGCCTGCTCTTGATGCTGCTGTCACCTCCACACTCTATCATTGTGCCACTCTGTGATCTCCTCATGCAGCTGCTGCCACTTCTACACTGTCATTCTGCCACCCTTGTGGCCTATTCCTAAAGCTGTTGAGGTTGCCACCTCCACACTCTGTCATTGAGTCACTCTGTGGCCTCCTGATGCTGCCGCCACCTCCACACTGTCATTGTGCAACTCTGTGGCCTCCTGATGCTACCGCTGCCACCTCCAGACTCTGTCATTGGGTCACTCTGTGGTCTCCTCATGCTACTTACACCTCATCACTATGTCATAGGGCCACTCTGTGGACTTCTCATGCTGTCCCCCCCCCCCCCCACCTCATGACTGGGCCACTGTTTTGCCTTTTGGCCTGGCTGACATAATCATTTATTTGACCTTTCTTCTTATGTGTCAGAAGGAGGAACAAATTAGACGCACAATGGATCCTGTCTATGTAACAGCTGTAAGGCCTGCATGATATGGTCCCTATTTTGCATCAGAATTGGTTTTTGATTTGGTAGCCAAAAGTAGGAATGGGTACAAAACACAGAAGACTTGCAAATATTCCATTCACATGTCATCTCTGTTTTGGATCCACTCCTGTTTTTCTTGGCTTAGCAATACTGATGGATTACTGACAAAATGCTGAATGTAGAAACACCAGGGAGGAACTGATCCACGTCCTTCAAGAGGAAACTCTTCTCACCAACTGAAGATGGGAACCATGGTCACCGATAAGGGTAAGAACATTGTGTTGGCACTGCATCAAGGAGGCTGACCCATGTTCCCTACATGGCTCACACCTTTACTCTGGTTGTAAATCGGTTTCTGAAGTCTGCCACCCAACTTAAGACATCCTGAAAATGGCCAGGAAACTGTGTATGCACTTCAGTCACTCTTAACCAAACACGCCCTCTTTGAGCTGTAAAGCCAGAATAGTGTTCCCCAGCATTGCCCGATATGCGATGTTTCCACCCGTTAGAACTCCACCCTCCACATGTTGGACTATATGAGCAGAGGAAGGCCATAAACGATTTCTTGATGATGTACATGGACAGGAGCACTCTGTTAGCCAGTGGCAACTCATGTGTGACGCCTGTCATTTGCTCAGGCCCTTTAAGGATGCCGCTTTATTTGTCAGTCACCTTGACTACGGAATAAATTACATCATTCCACTCCTTAACGTCCTGGAGCAGATGTTGATAAATCTGGCCGGCCAGGGGACAAGAGACATGGGGTCTACATCTCACAGCCACTTGAGCCCTGTGGGGGCTGAACTGGCAGAGGTGGAGGACATTCACTTTCAAGCAATGTATACAGGTATGGTTGGTTTATCTGCATAAGTGACAGAAGAGAAGAAGGAAGAGCTGGGGGTCGATGAGTAGGACCAGGCAGATGACCCAAACACCCCTTTGAGTCTCTTGCGCAAATGGCCAGATGCATACTGAGTTGCTTGCATAGTGACAGACATATTATTTACCATTCGGCAGAGGGATGACTACTGGCTCTCCACCATGTTAGACCATCAATACTGCTCCAAAATGGGAGAATTTTTCCCACTTGCTGAGAGGGAGGATAAACGCAACTACTATTGAGACATTCCATGTAGTCAGTTGGTCACTGCCTATGTGACATAGTAACATAGTAACATAGTACATAAGGCCGAAAAAAGACATTTGTCCATCCAGTTCGGCCTGTTATCCTGCAAGTTGATCCAGAGGAAGGCAAAAAAAAAAAACCTGTGTGGTAGAAGCCAATTTTCTCCACTTTAGGGGAATAAAAAATTCCTTCCCTACTCCAATCAGGCAATCAGAATAACTCCCTGGATCAACGACCCTTCTCTAGTAGCTATAGCCTGTAATATTATTAAGCTCCAGAAATACGTCCAGGCCCCTCTTGAATTTATTGTACTCACCATCACCACCTCCTCAGGCAGAGAGTTCCAGAGTCTCACTGCTCTTACCGTAAAGAATCCTTTTCTATGTTTGTGTACAAACCTTCTTTCCTCCAGACGCAGAGGATGTCCCCTCGTCACAGTCCTGGGGATAAATAGCTGATGGGATAGATCTCTGTACTGACCCCTGATATATTTATACATATTAATTAGATCTCCCCTCAGTCGTCTTTTTTCTAAAGTGAATAACCCTAATTTTGATAATCTTTCAGGGTACTGTAGTTACCCCCATTCCAGTTATTACTTTAGATGCCCTCCTCTGGACCTTCTCCAGCTCTGCTATGTCTGCCTTGTTTACAGGAGACCAGAACTGTACACAGTACACGGGAATCTATGCCCCTTCTGATGCAACCCATTATCTTGTTGGCCTCGGCAGCAGCTGCCTGACACTGGTTTTTGCAGCTTAGTTTACTGTTTATTAAAATTCCTAGATCCTTTTCCATGTCAGTGTTACCGAGTGTTTTACCATTTAGTATGTACGGGTGACTTGCATTTTTCCTTCCCATGTGCATAACTTTACATTTATCAGTGTTAAACCTCATCTGCCACTTATCTGCCCAAGCCTCCAATCTATCCAGATCCCTCTGTAGTAGTATACTGTCCTCATCAGTGTAAATTACTTTACACAGTTTAGTGTCATCTGCGGAAATTAATACTTTACTATGCAAGCCTTCTACAAGATCATTAATAAATATATTGAAGAGAATAGGGCCCAATACTGACCCCTGAGGTACCCCACTAGTGACAGTGACCCAATCTGAGTGTGTACCGTTAATAACCACCCTCTGTTTTCTATCACTGAGTCAGTTACTTACCCACTTACAGACGTTTTCTCCCAGTCCGAGCATTCTCATTTTATATACTAACCTTTTATGTGGTACAGTGTCAAATGCTTTGGAGAAGTCCAGATATACGACATCTATTGATTCGCCGCTGTCAAGTCTAGAACTTACCTCCTCATAGAAACTGTTTAAATTAGTCTGACATGACCGATCCCTCACAAAGCCATGCTGATATGGTGTTATTTGCTTATTTCCGTTGAGATGCTCTAATATAGCATCTCTCAGAAAACCTTCAAACAGTTTACCCACAACAGATGTTAAACTTACCGGCCTATAGTTTCCAGGCTCTGTTTTTGGCCCCTTTTTGAATATTGGCACCACATTTGCCATGCGCCAATCCTGTGGGACATTCCCTGTCAGTATAGAGTCTGCAAATATCAGAAATAAGGGTCTGGCTATGACATTACTTAATTCCTTTAGGATACGGGGGTGTATGTCATCCGGTCCTGGCGATTTGTCTATTTTAATCTTTTTAAGTCGCTGATGTACTTCTTCCTTGGTCAGACAGGACTCTTTTAATGGGGAATTTATTTCAACATTCGGCATGTCATCTGACAATTTATTTTCCTGAGTGAATACATTGGAGAAAAAAATATTTAACAGCTTTGCTTTCTCCTCGTCGCTCTCTGCGATTTCCCCCTCATTACTCTTTAAAGGGCCGACACCTTCAGATTTATACTTTTTAACATTTATATAATTGAAGAACATTTTAGGGTTAGTTTTACTCTCTTTGGCAATTAATCTCTCGGTCTCTAGTTTGGCCGCTTTTATTTGTTTTTTACATGTTCTATTTTTTTCCTTATAGTTTTTCAGTGCTTCCGTGCTTCCTGTCTGTTTCAGTGAATTATATGCTTTCTTTTTGTCATTTAATGCTTTCTTTACAGTTCTATTTATCCACATTGGTTTCTTTTTGTTCCTTAACCTTTTATTACCATACGGTATGTACCTCTCACAATGAGATTTTAGGATGTTTTTAAAGATATCCCATTTTATGGCTGTATTTTTATTTTTGAGGACTTTGTCCCAGTTAGTTTCGCCTATGGCCTCTCTTAGTTGGCTTTAGCTTTTTTGAAGTTTGGTATTTTTGTTCCTCCCTGTAGAAACACTCTTTTGAATGTACATCATCGCCCATCCCCACGAAGGTCTGACCAGGAAGGCCCTCTGTGCTCACACTTCACTGGCATGACTGCTGGAGGGGGGTGGGAGGCAGGTGCAGCCCCAGCACTTTTCTTTACACACCTAGTGAAGAAACCACCTAGCACCAGCAGCAGCAGGACATGGAGCAGAACCTGAACCAGCAGGTGGTGGAATACTTGGACTGCACCCTGCCACCCCACATCCAAGATCCCGGGGACTACTGGGTAGCCAAACTTGATTTGTGACTGCAACTGGCCGAGTTTGCCCTGGACAAGCTTTTCTGCAAAGCCAGTAGTGTGGCATCAGAGCAGGTGTTTAGGGCGGCAAGGGGCATAGTTACCCCAAAGAGAACTCGCCTTTCCACACAAAATGTTGAGAGACTAACATTTGGGTCATCCTTAAGGATGAATCAGCCAGGATTTCCACACGCCAGTGCCTAATTCATCACACTAGATCATTCTGGGTGCCACACCAAAACAAAAATGTTTGTCATGAGGAAGGACCCATATCTCTTAGAGGTCTGAAACGCATAGATTGTTTCATGTACACCTGTACGGATTTTACTTCGCTGGAATAAAGTTTATTTACTTCATCTGGAGAGAGCCGGATTTTTCTCTTTCTCAAAACAAAAAAAAAGACCCGTTTCTTCTGGCCACCTTCTTCGCCCATCATTCTGATGCTGCCATATGCCTGATGCCACATACCTGCTGCCTCTGCTGCCATCTTCTCCTGCTGCCACTATCTTGTGTTCTTACTGCCACTGCTGTTGCCCCAACCTCCCTACTCTGTGATGGGGCACTATGTTGACTCCTCATGCTGCTGCCACCCTTCCCACTCTGTGACTGGGCCACTATGTTGAGTCCTCATGTGGTTGCCACCCTCCCCACTCTTTCAATGGGCCACTATGTTTACTCTCATGCAGTTGCCACTCTCCCAAATCTGTGACAGGGCCAACATGTTGACTCCTCATGCTATTGCCATCCTCACCACTCTGTGATAGGGCCACTAGTGTCCCTGTTTGGTCTTTTTGACATCACCATTTATTTTACCCTTCTTCTGATCTGTCAGAAGGATGAAAAAATGAATGTAACGGATCTCCTAGCACCCCGACCGGGTACCTCCGTCGATAGATGCTCCTAGTGCTTTCCGAGGACTCCAAGCACTCCACTTGACACCGTACGCCCTGCAGACCCCACGAACCGCCGCAGCTTGGTTGGGGTCTCACCGTCCTCCACCCACGCTGGACCTACGACAAGGCTCCAGGCTCCAGTGGGTGAACCTCTCCTACAGCCAGAGAGCAGGAACAGCTCTTACAAGAGCTAGTAGTTATGCCAGGGGAGTATAGCAAATCGTCAGCGTATAGCAATCCCCCAGTTTTGATCAGTTATCCAAACACCAGTCTCAACATGATGAAGGATAAAACAGGAACACTTTATTGAGGGCTACCCGCCCGTATTTATGCAGGTCCCCATCTGGTGGACACTCCCCCAGGGGACCAGAATGGAGACTGCGACACACCGAACAGATACAACACATCCCCACAATGCATCATGGTTTCCTCCTCTCTGCCCCAGAGACAACCGAGGGATAATCCAATTATCTCTCAGGACAAAGGGGAGATCGCCAATACACATGTGGGGACAACAGGACAGAAATCACCATTTAACACACAATGTCACACCCTCCCAGCAACCACAGACATTTAACATATTCCCAGATAGCTCAAGTCTGAGTGCATATCATTAGGCGAATGGCACTCAGACCACACAAATACAATTAAACTAGCCATCTGGGTACCCTCACATAACAAAATACAATTCCAAAGATAGATTTAAGCTGTGCGGCCGGCCTGTCTTCTTTAAAGTTAGTATGGGCCATAATCCTGAGGCAGGAGGCTGGCAACCAGCCCCCTCCAAAACACAGTGGCGAGGTAGGTTTCGTCACACATCTCCCCCTTCCAGGGAAGACTAACCAGATACCTGACCTCACGGTCAGTACCTGAGTTAGTCTGGCAGTCTAACCACAACCCCATACTGGACCTGTTGAATTTTGGGGCCTGGCTCTGTTCTGTATGTCCCCAGCTGTTGAGTGGGCATCTGCGACTCCTTGCTGCCTTGTGGTTCTCCAGCTTGGAGCTGTAGGTATTTGGTGGGCAGAGGCCGACTGCGCTCTGCCCAGATGCCAGCTCTTCCGCGGGGGTAGCCTGTGGAAAGTCCGGCTCTGAAGAAGAGGGTAGGGGGGGCAGAGGCCGACTGCGCTCTGCCCAGATGCCAGCTCTTCCGCTGGGGTAGCCGGTGGGGAGTCCGGCTCTGGAGAAGAGGATAGGGGAGGGCAGAGGCCGACTGCACTCTGCCCAGATGCCAGCACTTCCGCTGGGGTAGCCTGTGGGATGTCCGGCTCTGGAGAAGAGGATAGAGGAGGGCAGAGGCCGACTGCGCTCTGCCCTGATGCCAGCTCTTCCGCTGGGAAGAAATCAGTGGGTAGCGCAGGCTCATCCCCTGCCCCCAGAACTCTGTTGGGAAGTAGCTGGGAAGGGGAGGGCTCGCTTACCTCCTCCTCCTGGTAACCCTGCGGAGATGGATGGGGATCTGGACCGACTGTCCAGCATCCCTGTAGGACTGGCACCGAGCCCGCGGTCTCATCTGCGCCCATGCAGAGGGGCTTGTGTTCCCCTTTTCCCGGTATCTCCGGCTGCTGGTGGAAGGTGAGGCCGGTTGCCTCTCCTCCCCAGGACTCTGGTTGCTGTAAGGCAGAGGGACCCCGCATCTCCTCCACCTGGAACTTAGGTTGCCGCTGGGGAGAGAGACCGGTTGTCTCCTCTCCCTGTGATATGCACTGCCGCTGGAGATCTGGGTAGGCGGCCCAGCATCCCTGTAGGGCCAGTAGAGAGACCTCGGTACCATCTCCACCTGCCATCTGTGGGTCCTCCCAGGACCAGTCTGTGAGGTCCCTCAACATTTGCGAGTCAGGATCACCTGTGTCCACACCTGGCAACTCCGGCTGCTGCTGAGGATCTGGGCCAGCATCCCAGCATCCCGGTGGAGAGCCCTCGGTCCCGTCTCCACCTGCCTGTTGTGGTTCCTCACAGGACCAGTCTATGAGGACCCCTACCTCTGTAGCTGGTACTGAAGCAGGGGATACTTCAGTCGGGTCTTCCCAGCTGTAGGGTTGTAGGTCTGGGACTGCCACCCAGCTCTCTGGCAGTGTATATTGGGACTGAATTGAGCTGAAGAAGTATTGGTAGTCCTGCTCCAGCTCCTACTCCTTTGTCACTAGAGATGCCAGGTCTTGTCTCACCTCTCTCGCTGTAGCCCAATCATGCATAGCCTCTCTGTAGTCATAGATATCCCAGAACCGGGACCCTCCAGCATCTCCGAACTCCGGTTCTGCGAAGGCCTCAAACAACAGGCCAGGGCCATCATAATCCTTACCCTCGGGTCTGTCGTGCTCAGCCATCCAGGGAGAGTGCCGAATCACATACCACCAGAGTGCCTGGTAGGCGTCATCTAGCCAAAGCTCCTTCCATACCAGGCTCTCCAGTTCTGTCACCCACTCATTCAGGGGCTCCTCTCCCAGAAGGGGTATTCGCAGGGCCACTCGCATCCGCAACTGCTGCTCCTCACTGTGGAGACACTCGCCCCGCCGACGCTGTACATCTTCCAGGGCCTCGTGCCAGACGCCTTTCCGGACTGCATCCCTCCAGTCCGGGTCATCATCCTTCTCGTAGTGGAACGCTGTTCGAAGACTAGCCGATTCCATCCTGCTGTAGCCAGGGGCGCTGTACGGATACTAGCGTTGCCCTCAATATACTCCACGAACGGTGTCTCCGAGCTGCTTCTCCTCACACTAGGACGCCATCCCACTGCTTGCCACCAATGTAACGGAACACCTAGCACCCCGACCGGGTACCTCCGTCGATAGATGCTCCTAGTGCTTTCCGAGGACTCCAAGCACTCCACTTGACACCGTACGCCCTGCAGACCCCACGAACCGCCGCAGCTTGGTTGGGGTCTCACCGTCCTCCACCCACGCTGGACCTACGACAAGGCACCAGGCTCCAGTGGGTGAACCTCTCCTACAGCCAGAGAGCAGGAACAGCTCTTACAAGAGCTAGTAGTTATGCCAGGGGAGTATAGCAAATCGTCAGCGTATAGCAATCCCCCAGTTTTGATCAGTTATCCAAACACCAGTCTCAACATGATGAAGGATAAAACAGGAACACTTTATTGAGGGCTACCCGCCTGTATTTATGCAGGTCCCCATCTGGTGGACACGCCCCCAGGGGACCAGAATGGAGACTGCGACACACCGAACAGATACAACACATCCCCACAATGCATCATGGTTTCCTCCTCTCTGCCCCGGAGACAACCGAGGGATAATCCAATTATCTCTCAGGACAAAGGGGAGATCGCCAATACACATGTGGGGACAACAGGACAGAAATCACCATTTAACACACACCCTCCCAGCAACCACAGACATTTAACATATTCCCAGATAGCTCAAGTCTGAGTGCATATCATTAGGCGAATGGCACTCAGACCACACAAATACAATTAAACTAGCCATCTGGGTACCCTCACATAACAAAATACAATTCTAAAGACAGATTTAAGCTGTGCGGCCGGCCTGTCTTCTTTAAAGTTAGGACCGGAATTGTAGATAATAGACACGCGGCACTCACCAGGGTCGATTGGATGCTTTATTTGCGGTACAGCAAAGTAGACTTGTGTGCACTGGCTGGGGAGCGGACAGGTCCAGGTGTGTCAGACGGTGACGGCCGTTTCGCGCAAGTCGCGCTTCCTCGGACCGCTGCTCATGTGCCGGCGCACGGACGTGCTTTTTAAGGGCTGACCCAGGTCATCACCATGACGACCATGGACGCTCCCCAGGTGCGCACTATGAAACAAACAGAAGGGGATCAATACAATGTTATACAAACTGGCTGCAAATTATTGCAGCATGATACTTTATGGCATACCCTAATGTCAAAAGGAGGGGATAAATTACCCTAGCATAGAAGAGAGAACAAAGAGTGCAGCAGTAGGGGAGACACACACTTAAGCTGTTGTTTGGGAACTAATTCCACAAAGAGGACAAAATAAGAGAGATTAGAAATAAACGCCTGGAAAAGCTAATAATCAGGTTGTAGTATATATGCAGATTCTTTACAAACGGTAAAACATATTGCTGCCTAACCTGTGTGAAAAATAAAAAAAATAAAAAATTGTTTTCAAAGGAAGACAGCCATGTCGTTTTTGTCATTTAGACCGTGTGGTCCCATGGCTCCCGTTTTGATGATCCATCGAGCCTCCCGCTGCAACAGAAGGCGGTGGCGGTCCCCACCCCTAGGGATGGGGCCCACCGCCTCTATCCCAGCAAAGGAGAGGCTCGATGGATCACCTTTGTGGGTTGAGCGTACGTGGTCAACAAGGCGCGGAGAACCATGTCCTGTCCTGATGGAGCCGAGGTGTTCCCGTATACGCTCAAATAGGGGCCTGATGGTTTTACCGATGTAAAACCTGCCACAGGTACATGATATGACGTAAACGACATGGGTGGTGCGACATGTGATAAAGTCATTCACTCTATGTGTGATGCCTCCCAGAGACAGGGATTTCCCCTGTGAGTTGTAGGGGCAGAAAGAACACATCCCACACTTAAAATTGCCTTGAGGTCTCCTACTTTGAAGCCAGTTAGGCTGTCGGGACCGTCCTAATGTACTGTGGACTAGCCTATCTCTCAAGGTGTGACATTTTCTAAAGGCAACTAGTGGTCGTTGGGAGGCTATGTCTCCCATGCTAGGGTCACCCTTCAGTAGGTCCCAGTTATTAAGTACTGCTCGTTTGACAATGTCTGCCGCTGGACTAAACTTGAAGATAAAAGTGAACCTATCTTCATTGTCCTTGTGGATCTGGTCACTAAGTAGGCTATGTCTGGGGCGGAGGGCCGCTCGGTACATCGCATCGGTGACGTCTCTCTTGGAATACCCTCTCTCAAGCAGCCTATCTCTGAGTTGGTGGGCCTGCCTGAAGTAGTCCTTCTCTGTACTATTTATCCTGCGGAGGCGTATAAACTGCCCGTACGGGACAGCATCCTTAACTGCAGGGGGATGGAAACTGGTCTGGTGGAGCAGCGAATTGGTGGCTGTGGGCTTACGGAAACCTGTTGTCTGTATGATACCATCCACCACGGAGACCTTGACGTCTAGAAATTCCAGACTATCACCTCTGAAGTTGAGGGTAAATTTCATATTCATCTGGTTAATATCATTGATATATTCCACAAACTGTACACACTGAATTTCGCTGCCCGATCAGACCAGGAACACATCGTCCACGTACCGCAGGTAAAGGTGGATGTATCTAAGAAAGGGGTTCTGTATAGAGAAGACGTAGGTCTCTTCGAATACCGCCAGATACAGGTTGGCGAAGGTACACGGCACCGGAGTGCCCATCGCCGTACCTAGTATCTGGCGGTACCACTGACTTCCAAATTGGAAGACGTTGTTGGATAATATCAGGTCAAGGGACTCCTGAATAAACTGTGAGAAGGTGTTGCCCTTATTGGAGCTACTGAGGACCGTCGCTATGGCTCTAAGTCCTGCGTCATGTGGAATTCTGGTATATAAGCTCTCCACGTCTAAGGACACAAGGTGGAATTCCTCCTGCCACTCAAGGGAATTAAGGGCACGGAGGAAGTCTTTAAAGTTAGTATGGGCCATAATCCCGAGGCAGGAGGCTGGCAACCAGCCCCCTCCAAAACACCGTGGCGAGGTTGGTTTCGTCACAATGAAAAAGACAGGATTCGTATTTTTTGGTGTTGTTCTTGTGGCAGATAAAAAAAGTTGACATCAACACACTTACTGGTGACACCAGTAAGCTTACTGGTGACACCCTCTCCACTCTGTCATGGGGACACTTCTTGTGTCAGCATGTAACAGAACAGGTCCTGTAGAAATCTATGTGGATCAGCAGACGGGGTAAAAGGAATGCACTCTTTCGCTCTATAGTACAATCTTGGGCCACTGCACAGTTAAATCCTTTAAACCTGGTGCTAACACTTCAGTTATTTGGTCAGTTTTGGTCAAATAAGCCGACTAAATGAGTGTGAACTGATTCTAAGGCCCCCTGCAGACGAGTGTTCCTCCCGCAGTGAGACCACAATGCAGCTCCCTGCCTGACCTCCCAGCACTGATGGGGGTCACATAGCATTATATTGATTTATGATGCTATGTAACCCTTACAGTTCTTGAATGTATTGGATAACACTGGCATGATGCTGCCAGTGTTATCCAATACATTCCAGAACTGTAAGGTTACATAGCATCATAAATCAATATAATGCTATGTGACTCCCCAGTGCTGGGAGGTCAGGCGGGGTGTGGCGATTCGGACTCGCTGTGGGAGGAACGCTCGTCTGCAAGGGGCCTAAGAGTGATGCCTGTCATACTGATGCACAGTAACTGTTTCACTACCATAGCGGACTAGTTATGCATGTTTCTAATGCACAGTAATGTACAACGATGTACAGACTCCCTGCAGCCAGGAAAAAGCAGATTTGTAACGCGCTTCATCACAAATTAATTCACATTGAATCAAATTTTGGGGAAAATTCGGTGAAGTGTCTGAATTGAATTTTTGAAAACTTCGCTCACCTCTACTTATTGCAATTTCTATTAGCAATTCTTTGAAAAAGAGGTAAAAATACTTACAGAAACTCATTGCTTTTAATTATAGTGATAAAAGCTGTGAACTTGCTTTACTTAGCAATGCAAACATCAACAGAATGTTCAGCGAGGAAACTCAATTGCTTCATCAGAGATGATGCTTTAGTCTCTTGCTCCCTGCTCTATCAACAGATGTTTTACAGTTATTGCACTGTGAATGTAAAATGCAAATTTTCTCAGAGAAGGCCTTTTTGTCTGGCATAAATGTGGCTGCTTGGCACCCCTTTTCCTGCAATGCAGTGCTGCACTAAGAAATTTATCTAGGACATGTTATTGTAATATGGTTCAAATGTTAGCAATGCAGAATTGCAGATTTAATAGGAAAATGGCTATAATTAATTGCTATTTTTCTGTTGGATAGCATACAAAAGTAAGCAAATGATGTATGTCTGTTGTAAGCATGAAGATTGTCTCTTTAAGTTTAGATACAGATGCTACGTCAGCATTGTAGGCACAGGGCAGCTTTGGCCATGATTTTCCAAAATTATGTGGTTTCACAGAGATTGCATGAAAAAGCAAAGTCCACTGAACTGAAGACAGTCCAGCATTTACAATGCATCCGGCACGGCAGGAGAAATGTACAGTAGTATCTCATGTCAGCTATTCAGATAAATCAATGTGTTTTAAAAGCCCTGTATATGACTCCCTTGCCAGGTTGAACAGGTGTTTAGGTCTCTAATGACACTCAAACTCCTGTTCTAACGACTGGGATCAGCTATAACTGAGAGCGCCAGTTGACAGGTGAGACTTTTTTCTAAATTATGGAAACTACTTGACATTTCAACAGGGGTTCCTGATCTCGGAGAACCCCACTTACCACAGCAGCAAATACCAAACTGAAACAGAGGAGACATGCTTTGTATTTGCAAGGACCAAACAAACCAATCAAAAAGACGTATGTATTAAGGAAGAGCAAATCAATTTGTAACTAAATGGTTTTGTTACGAATTTCACAAATTAAACATTTCCCCAAAAAGTCTAGGAAATCCAGATACTGCAGGAAATGCCAGCAGTCTTTACCAGAGAACTTTGCTTCTGGTACCTGCACTACCTATTCATCAGACAGATTTCATTCTCTGCAAAACGAAACCAGGGAATGTTTCATCTTTAAGAATAAGTTTACCTCTGTCTCTGCAGCTTCTCAATCCTGAACAGATCCAGCTCTGTCTTATGTTAGAAGCGTAAGCAGAACTCAGCCGGGCTTTGGTCTGAATGGGAAACCTAAGCTCAGCAGGTGCTGTACCTAATGAAGGGAAATTATCTTGCAGTTCTAATGCGTTGTCTTGTGCAAAGACTATTTACATGATTTATTAAAGATGGTTAAAGATGCTGTAGAAAGGGACAATAATGTGTGGAATGACCGTAAAGTGAAAAACTTTCTACTTCCCACAAACTAGAGTTTTCCTAGTCACCCAGTCCTGGATGAATGACTGAAACAAGAAAATTTTGAAGTATAGCATTTTGTTCCAAAAACTGTTTAGCAGTGGAAAGATGTACTGTACGGGAGAGTAATACCCCGTCACTACAGAAGGGTCACTTGGGTACTGTCGTTCCCCCTGTATTTATGGGGAGGTTGGTATAAAACATCTTGTTAATGTAATGCTATGTACTTCCTGTTACTGTGAAATGTGCATGTGCAGGCCGGCTAGGGTGTCATTCCAGCTCTGAGTCACTAGAGGGAGCTAGGGAACCCTAGTTTATATAAGGCCCAGTCAGGAAGTAGTAAGCAGGCAGACAGTGGGAAAAGGAGTCAGAGATGATCCTGTGTCTGAGTCAAGGCCAGGCCATGGGCCTGTGAGAGTAAAGCAGGCCTGAAGCCTGCCGACTAGGAGAGGGTAGTATAGGCCCTGTAACCGGGTTCCGGATCCAAGGAAAAGGTTCCCCTCCTGAGTCAACAGCCGTTTTAGCTGAAACATCATAAGCAACCAGCCGGGACACAGAATACAACAGAGGCCAATCTGATAAAGCAAGAGGTACTCAAGATAACAGAGGAGGTACTAGATAAAGACAGCTTCAAGGATACGCCAGAGATAGGGCATTAGACCTTGGAGAATAAGTCACATGTTTCAGGACCAGTCAGGAATAGAGTGCAAGCCGCCTGTACTGCAACTCCTGTGATTAACACTCTGTAAAGAACATTGCTATAACCGGCCAGTCTGTAACTTCTAAGAACCAACTGTATTCAAATGCAAACCAACTGTCTTCCATGGAACTGCGCTTCCAACTGCGTCCATGCATGATTCTCACTGACATTCAGTAAAGTTCCAGTTTTGGTTGGCTATCCCGTGGTTGTTCCGTTATTCCACATTACCTTACACGGCGTGTCACCGTTTAATTGACACTGGCGTCACGAACATTAAATACCTGCCTGTTCCAGTATCTGCCCAGATTTGAAGACGACAGTGGATCCCAGGTTAGTGGGTTACTCTGCACTACAAAGCCCAGCATACACTACTGACCCCCTGGGACACTGCAAAGACAGTGGCTGTGTTTCACTCAGAGAAGTCTTCATAACTGTAGGGATCCATATCGATAGGAAATTAGATTCATCATATTAAAAGCCTTGTACCTCAGCATCTGCGGCCTATAAAGCAGCCCTGGCAGCTATTTCTGGGACAAGAGTACTGCGAATTTGGTTGAGCCATTTGTGTTAAGATGTGTAAAAGGGGTGTCTAAGGGAGAGATCCTACAGAACCTACCACTACTGAAATCCACATCAGTATTCCTCTGAGATGACTGCTGCTGTTGCTGCCATCACCGCAGATGCTATTTCCTTCTGCTAATCCCCCTCTGCCACTATCATTACCATTACACAATCCACTACTGCCCCTCAACAGCTGCACACACATCTACTGCCTTGTCTATTCCATGTTGTGCTGCTACTGTTGCAGCCACATGCCACTATTACTCTACCCCAGTGATGGCTAACCTTGGCACTCCAGCTATGGTGAAACTACGACTCCCAGCATGCTCCATTTATTTCTATAGAGTTCTGAGAGCAGCCAAGCAAGGGGGGCATCTTGGGAGTTGTAGTTTTACCACAGCTGGAGTGCCAAGGTTAGCCATCACTGCCCTACCCTTTCCAGAACCACCTTTTACTGCTACCCCCCCCCCCCCCATTAAAATAACACTTATTGTGTTTTCCCCAATAACACTGTGTGTTTAAACACCACCTTCCCTGATAAGGGACACTTTTTGGAAGCATTCTACTATGAAAAAGCATAACACCTCATGGTGCAGTGTGTTTTTCTTAAACAAGCTGTTTGTTAACACTATCAAACATGCATTTATCCCTGTCAGTGTCACTCTGACATTATTTTTATTGCTGTCATTGCATTTGAGAGCTTATGGAGGTGGAGAAAAAGGGGAAAAAATTGATAAAAATATATTAAGTCTTTTTATTAAAAAAAAAAAAAAGCAAAATCCTAGGAGAATAGAGGGTGTTATATATACATTTTCATGGCAATTTGAACAACTTCTTTTTATGTAGAATCGATTTGGACACCAATCAAATTTAAATGAATGGGACACAAAAGGAATTTCAACTGCAAGAAAAAGGGGGTCAGTCAGCACATCCCAATGCGCAGGTGCATATTGCCATGGTTAGAAACACGAAGAGAAAAAAACAATGCAACAGCCCTCTGCAAACACAAATAAAGTACAATAATGCCATAGTTATAGAAGATATTCTGTTGCTACATTTGGGATTCTTGGCAAATACATTTTGTACAAAATAATTTGGGCCCATCTGCCGGCATCCAGGCGATCTCTATAAGAGAATGAAGGTTCCACATACATGATGGGAAACTTTTTTTAATTTTTTGTGCCATAATAGCCTCCATTAAATCCACAGAATGCAGGTACTAACATACATGCTGAGCCCCTTTAAAGGAATCTCAATAAATTCACTCATCTTTAGTATGTACCCTACAATGGTTCCAATTAAAACTACAAATCATCCTACAAAAAAAGCCCCGATATATTAGCAATAGAAAACTGAAACATAATGGGTCTGAAATAGGGCATCAGTAAAACAAATTGTTTTGCTTGTTTTTGAATGTTTGAAAAATTAATAAAAGTTAAATAATGCTGTATATTATTTGTTCCCCCACAATACTGCCATTCACAAAAAAAAAAAAAAGCTTTTTGGTCAATTAGGGGTTAACCAAAATTCCCATCACCTAAATTGATAGCAAATAGCTAGTGCGTTATCACTTTATCATTGATGGGCATCCAACATCTTTCACTCTCCTGAAACTTGAATAGGGCTTTCCTCCAAAACTGGGTGGCAATGGCACTGCAATTTTGCTGTCCCATCGTTTTCAGGATTGGTGGCGGTTACAAAAGATGTTATCCCAGCCTAGCAATATGACATCTGTTTAGGAGATGGGAAGATCCATTTAAAGGAGCTTTCTAACTTTTTGAGGAGGGAATGTGTGTGAAACAATAAAAGCTGCATTACTGCAGCCGTTTATTCCCCTGCCATTCCAGCAAGTCCCCTTCAGTCTTGCCCTCTGGTCTCTGTTTCTTTGGCTACAGCAGTGACATGCCTATATTACAGCATACCAGCCCCCAGGGGAGGCGTGGGGAGATGGAGAGGATAGGATTTATGGCAGTGACAATGAGGGTGGTTGTAGTCCTCACAGTGGCTAAACCTGCTTCATTGTTGTCTCAGGTCAGGTGTGCAGTGTATGGAAATGTGCAACTCTTTTTCTCTTCATAGAACACCCACCGGCAGGAGGCCAGAGGAGGTGCCAGAGAGTGCAGGGACACAATAATCATGTTGGCTTGATTATAACAGATAGTAGTCTCTTTACTGAAGATGATGGATGGTACAGTGACAGTACAAACACCGGTAGTAGGCACAGTTCTCAGATATCTCACAGGGTAGGCTTTTCCCATATGCTGTGTATGAATGCAGCTACTATGATGGTCCTCCTTAACTATCTTTATCGATGCAAGCAATATATCTCTAAGCAATGCCCACCTGCAGGGTGCAGTACTAGATCGGATAGCTAGTCTGTCTCTGTAGTATGATGGGCGCTAGAAGCAATATAATCCAAACCACGTGCAGTGAAGTCTATAGTCATATGCATGCATAACCTTTACTGTCCTTCTAGTCCAGCAATCCCTTTTAATTGCTCTTGAACCTTCTGTAAAAAGTCTGTTCTGTTCTCCCTCAGAAGTTAACTCTTAGCATAGTTGTTTTCCTGGCAGCATGAAATCACACAAGGATGGTGTCTCCCTGGAGAAGAATAATTTTTCCCCTGCTTTATCATCAGTAGTGTTTGATCTGAATTTCAGGAAAAATTTGATTTGCCACAAAGCCGAATTTCCTCATGCTTCGTGATAACTAATCAATTTTTCCTAAAATGGTGGCTCATGGAGAAGTTGTCCGCTTCCGTCTTGAGTGAAGAAAACCCGCCAAAGAACCTGCGGCATGTGTGCTCATGTCACAACCTGATCACGCTATACACGGGCTGTGATGTTATTAGTGATGATGTCAC
This sequence comes from Bufo gargarizans, assembly GCF_014858855.1. Lineage (NCBI taxonomy): Eukaryota > Metazoa > Chordata > Amphibia > Anura > Bufonidae > Bufo > Bufo gargarizans. The sequence continues at coordinate 582,846,554 of NC_058080.1, read as the reverse complement.
CATGCGCACCCAGCATAATCACGTGGTGATCTCATCACGCTCAACACAGGTCCTTTGGCAGGCTTTCTGTAATCAAGAAGGGAGCGGACAGGCTCTCTGCGAGCAAGGGGATGAGGTGAGCATAATTTTTTTTAAAACCCCTGATTAATCCCTGAGCAGCTAAATTTAAGTCACAAATGCCGAGATCAGCATTGAATGCAGCATCTGAGAGGAAAATTATGGGGGGAGGTGATCACCATTTCCTGTCATTGTGCCCACTCCATACAATGGAAAGTGATTCGTTGCAAATTTAATTTCTTTTCAAAATTCTGAGACGCTGCTAAATTGAATTTTTCAAAACTTCGGGAAAGTAAGGCAGTCCACCACCCATCAACCAGTGGTGTACATAGAGAAGTAAGGACCCCATAGCAAGGATCAAACCAGGCCCCCACACAGGACAGAAGGGTTTCTGCCTACACCCCTTTCAATGACCCTTGGGCCATTTTTTCCACTGCCTCATTTGCTAAAAGTTGTTAATTTAGAAGATATAGTCCTCACCAAGATTTCACCCCCAGTAGAAGAGGGGATGATCCCAACTGGACCCCCTTTTGCCCTGGGCCACATACAGTCACATGGTCTGCACCTATTGTAGTTATGCCCCTGCCAGCAACTATTACTAAGGACTGCCAATTAACAATTTCCTTCCCATATAAAGCTTTTGAGATACATAGTGCATGGATAAGCCACTGTAGCCACTGAAAGCACAGCACAGTAAATGTTATGACACTTATAGCAATGAACCACTTGATGACTTTAGCAGTGAACCATATTACAGTATGGCTTTAACCCTTTTAGTGATGAATTATAGCGCATTAGAACATTAAGCCTTTATCAGTGAACCACTGGATCACTGCAATATACCCATTTTACTGCTGCAACCAATCACTAGCCCAAGTGGCATATGATACAAGGCCCCTGAGAACAGTGACTGGCAGCTGCAGTCATATGGGTATACAGGCATATCACCACATAGCCAAGTAAACCGAGACTGGCAGCAAGCTCTAGTGATGGAAATGCTTGAATGGCACACATACTATAGAGGCAGACTATGCAACTACGTATGGGAAGATAACGCGTCAGACCAGGTTGGCTGCAAAGCTTAACTTAACCCATTAAGTACTGGGCCCGTTTTCATTTTTGCATTTAGTTTTTTCCTACACAATTGCCAATTGCTATAACTTTTTAAATTTTTCATTCATATAGCCGCATGAGGGCTTATGTTTTGCGGAATAAGTTGAATTTTTTAATGGCACCATTTAATTTACCATGAAAACAGGAAAAAAATATTTGTAGGGTTAAATTGAAGAAAAAAAATGCACAATTCCACCAAGGTTTTGATATTATGGCGTTCACTGTGCATTCCAGTTTCTTATTCTGTAGGTCAATACGATTACACTGATATCAAACTTGTATAGTTTTTTATTAGTTTTTAGGTCTCATACCAGCCGTGTGCACCCCGTATGCACCCCGCATCATCATCACTTGAATGGGTCCGCAATACGGGAGATGCGGTGCAGAACGGAGGCACTACGGAGTGCTTCCGTGGGTTTTCTGTCCGTCCCTCCGCACCGCAAAAAAGTGAATGGGTCCGTGTTCCGCATGCGTCGGCCCCACTGTTGATGCCTGTGCATTGTGGACCGCAATTTGACGGTCGTGTGCATGAGCCCCTACTCCTAAAAAAAAAAAAAACTTTGAAAGAAATTTACATTTTCTTTGCATCGCCATTTTCTGACAGCCATCACTTTTTTATATTTCCATCTAAAAAGCTAAATGAGGGCTTATTTTTTGTGGTACAAACTGTAGTTTTTATTTGTACCATTTTTGGGATATACGGTATACAAATTTTTGATCACTGTTATAAAAAAAATTGTGAATCGTAATTTTTTCCCCCCCGTTATGTTGTACTCTGCTTTGGAAAATATTTTAATATTTTTATTAATAGTTCTGACATTTTCAGAGGCAACAATACCTATTATGTTTATTTTTATTATTATTTATATGTAAAATTGGGAAAGGTGGGCGATTTCAATATTTTTTTTTTTGTTTTGTTTTTTACACAATACAGTATCTATTAGCCCCCCTTGGGAGGCTAGAACCTGGAATCTTTTCATCCCTTTTCTCATTCACCATAATAGAGATCTATTATAGTGAATGGGATTATGTCACTCAACATGCTAAGCTGTGCTTCATGTATAGCTTAACAGGCATGGGAAGCTTCAACAGACCCCAGGCTGTCATAGTAACCAATTGGAGCACCACAATTTCACAGCAGAAGCTCTGATCGGAAGGCAGAGGGAGCCGCCTCACTTTACCTCACTCCACAGATGCCACAATCTCTATTGAACACCACATCTGAGGGGTTAAATGAGTGGTTTTAGTGCCATCGCCAAACTTTGTAATTGTGGCCTGGTGCCTGCTGTATTGTACAGCCAGCACCAGCCGCGTAAGAAATGGGCTCAGCGAAGCCTACATTCCTTCAGTCACTATGACGTACAGCTACATCATGGTGGACGTAGAGGTTAATGGTTGGTGAGAATCTGTGCTGGGATTCCCTCTCCATGTCCTACAAATGTAGATGGGATTTTAACCAAAAATCATGGAAATGGATTGGAGACAATAAAGTCCCCCTGATTGGGGATGAATGAATTTCCCAAAACTTGATTCCCCGGCCATGGTCAAGGGATCATTCTTCATCTTCTCTGTCTTATTTGTAAAATGGCACTTGCCATTTTGAGTGATTCAGGCAGAATGAATCAGATTCAGATTAAAATTTGCTGACAACCAAAGCTTTTTGGAAAATTTTCTATTTGATTAGGGTAGTATCCATTTGTTCATCAATAGTTAGGGATGTGCTAGTATTAGCAAACACCAATTAAATATTTACTATTGAATCTTTGCTTCCTCACCTTATTGTATTTATCTTATGAACACTTGTTCATTATACACCCCTTAATTTTATCATGATGCAAATGAATTTATTAAACATTGAACTTGCAGGGAGCGTTCAGGGCACCAGAAATTGAGTTTATCATTAAATAATTGCTATTTAATCTAAAACGTCCTTTACACAGATCGACTGTGCAGGCAATTATTGGTTTGCCTTATTTTTGACAATTGTCTGATCATGAGCAGAGGTAAGAGCTCCCATTACATATAGCAATCATCCCCACTGTATAGAGACAAGCGATTGCTTCAGTGAGTGCTCTTCCTCATACAGGTTCCTTTTATTCTAAACAGATCCTTGTTTACACAGGATGATCTGCTGTTCAGAAAAAAATTGGGGTGAATCATTAACTATGCCGTCACCCAATGAACAAGTGTTTGCTGGTTCATTTCATTGGATGATTGTCAACATCTTTACAAAGGGCAACTCTAAGGAATGAGCATTCATATGAACGTTTATTCCGGCTCGTGTAAGGGGGACTTTAGTTAGGTCTTGAATCTGGTGTATTTATCATGGTGATGATCTTTATATACATGCTGCTCAATTAATAATTAGCACAAAATCACGAGCAGTTAGAGGTGAGCGAATCGCTCAAATTCGATTGGAGTTCAATACAGTCAACCAATTTTATTCCAAATCACAAGTGGTCTAGTAGACCTAAAACTATGTACATGGGACACAGAGATCTCCTAGAACCCATCTCTTTCTCAATTCAGATTTGGATCCACCTTGAATTTTGGAAAAAAATTCAGATCCATTCTGATTTGTTTACGATCGATTAACTTATCTCCCCCAGCGGTATTTCTCATGACAGTCGGTTAAAATAACATTAAAGTTGTTTACCAAGTACAGACTATAAAATAAAGTATCTGATTAGTTGGATGAGCAAACAGAATGGTTTTGCTGGAATCTACAGGTTTTTCAGTATTTTCCTATATACATTCATTTGTGTTGCTTGTTATCTTCTCTTTTTATTCTTACAGGCCTCATGCACACGACCGTTTTTTTTTAAGGTCCGCAAAAACGGGGTCCGTAGGTCCGTGATCCGTGACCGCTTTTTCGTCTGTAGGTCCTCCTTGATTTTTGGAGGATCCACGGACATGAAAAATGAAAAAAAAATCTAAGTCAAGTTTGCCATTGAATCGATAGGAAAAAACGGACACGGATCACGGACACGGATCACGGACACGGATCACGGACACGGATGCCAACCTTGTGTGCATCCGTGATTTTTCACAGACCCATTGACTTGAATGGGCCCGAGAACCGTTGGCCGTGAAAAAAATAGGACAGGTCATATTTTTTTCACGGCCAGGAAACACGGATCACGGATGCGGCTGCCAAACGGTGCATTTTCCGATTTTTCCACGGACCCATTGAAAGTCAATGGGTCCGTGAAAAAAAAAACGGAAAACGGCACAACGGCCACGGATGCACACAACGATCGTGTGCATGAGGCCTCAATCTTATCAACTTTTTATTTTTCATAAACTCATAGTTTCCATCTTTACACCATTTTAAGTGCAATATGCAATGCTTATTAATTTAATAATATGTTAATAATCCATTGTGGAGAAAAGAGTTATGAAGGATTCATGGTCACTGTTAGATAATATATTGTTGGCTCAGGGCTACATATCTTGCCTAGGGCTGCAACATATGGAATGTCTGTTCTTGGCTTCTCAATAGTATTTTCAACTCTTTCTTTAATTAACCTTTCTGCCCTGCCATATGGGAATGTTCATTGTCCATCAATTCATTTCTAATTGAACATCACGTTTGGTTCCAGCTATGTACAAGAACTTGCACTGCAACCTTTTTACACAATTTAACATCATACTGTATCCAATCATAACACGTAATATGCAATTGCAGTCAAACACAATTGTACAAAAGGACTAGTTTCACTGCATTGAACACCTGCCAGATACAATCTATTGTTCATCATAGTTTAAAGAATTTAAATAAGACTGTCATCAAGAGAAAACTGTGGTAAACCTACAGTACATGCCCCGTCTTAGGCTACTTTCACATTAGCGTTTTCAATTCCGCTATTGAGATCCGTCATAGGATCTCAATAGCGGAAGAAAATGCCTCAGTTTTGTCCCTATTCATTGTAATGGGGACAAAACTAACCTGCAAGCAGCGTTTTTCTGTCTGCGATATGGTATAAGGGAACAACGGATCAGTCCTAACACACAATGTAAGTCAATGGGGATGGATCAATTTTCTCTGACACAATAGAAAACTGATCCATTCCCAATTGACTTTTAATGGTGTTCATGACGGATCCGTCTTGGCTATGTTAAAGATGATACAACTGGATCCGGTCATGATGGATGCATGCGGTTGTATTATTGTAACGGAAGAGTTTTTGCAGATCTAAGACGGATGCCCATAAAAACGCTAATGTGAAAGTAGTGTTAGATTTAATGTTTGTTTTACACATCGGTGATACTATGTAGAAAAAAGGGCTATGCGTGATAGGTAGGAGTAGGTTTTTTTGGGAGCAAAATGCTTGTGCACGTGTATGCCAAACATGAGGCGGTGCATGGAAGGTCTGACAATAAAGTTTGCAAACTGATGTCAGTAAAAGTGCTACATTGTTGAATTTTACTGTGGTTGCCTTCAATCTAGTCCCCTTGAGAAATTATGCAGTGGTGTAAGCATCTCGTCCACAGTTTAAAGCAATTTTTGGAAGTTTTGTGGAATGCCCTTCAGCACTGCTGTCTTATTACCTTTGATGTCATTAATGTCATCAAAATGACTTTCTTTCAATAATTCCTTAATCTTTGGGAACAGAAAAAAATCATTGGCTTATAGATCCGGTGAATAGGGAGGGTGTTTCAACTCAATTATTTGTTTACTAGCAGAGAGTGACAAGTGAGCAGGTGTCTGGACGTTGTACAAGAGCCACGAGTTGTTCACAAAAAATTCTGGTGGTTTCAGTCTTACTTTTTTCATGCAGCCCTTTCAGCACTTCTAAACAGTACACTTAGTTGACTGTTTGTCCAGTTGGTGCAAATTCATGGTGAACAATCCCTCGAAATGTCAAATAAAGTTACCAACATTGTTATGACTTTTAATTTGAACTAGGGGAACTTTTGTGGTTGGGGAGAATTCTCAATCTTCCATTGTGCACTTTGCCGCTTCATTTCATATTGGTAGTCCAATGTTTTATCACCTGTGATGATACAGCCCAATTTGTTATCTTGTTTCTTCAAAAGGAAACTTTTGACTATCATTTGCTTGAGTTCATTGGTTCAATTGCAAGCCATGTACCGGGGTGGGCTCCTCTGGATACAGCGAAGTCACGAACGTGGAAAGCAACTCTTTTGCCAAAACAGTATTTTACTTAAATGTGGTAATGAGCACAACCAAAAATGCTGGTAACACACAATTAAATATAGATACACCCAGCCAGAAGGCTGAAACCCCTGTGCTGCACAGTTTGGCGTCCTCTGGTGGATGCTGGAGGTAAGAGAGATAATTTACCTATTGGCGGGCTCAAATAAAACAGCCATGCCTTACCTGTTATTACCCTAAAATCAGGAACAATTGTTTGGGTGCGAGGTGTGGGCTAGCCTGCAGTACAGCACAACAGCTTACAATGTTATTATACTCTATAGCAGGTATGCCCAACCTATGGCCTCCAGCTGTTGCAAAACTACAGCCTACACCTATTAGGGCATACCAGGAGTTGTAGTTTTGCAACAGCTGGAGGGCTGCAGGTTGAGCATCCCTGCTCTATAGTATTCCCCCTCCAATAACTGGTCATGTAGCACCCGCCTTAGTGTTTCTTCAGACTAAACACCAGCCTGGCTTGAGTTTATGGTGCAGTTTATCAGCTCTCGGGTATGAACTGTAACTTTAACTGTGAAGTCCTAGTAATGAACAGTTAACAATCCTTGTAGACTGACACAAACAGAAACCCTAACTAACTAACGAACTACAAGCCTAGTCTCAGTCTCTAGGATTCTAGGCACCAACACTGTAATGAGGTGCATGGATAATTAGCCTAGTTCTGCTCTGCATCAGCTGTTGACTGTGAACTGAACAAAGGCTTCTCCAACAAGCGTGCGGTACCGCAGTGCATGTTGCTTTCCTCCTCAGTTCTCATCAGTGTTCGTGTCAGCAATCCTCCTTCCTCTAGACAGGATCAGGGTCTTGGACACGATTAGCTTCAATTGGCTGCAGCTCTGGTCACAGAAGGATGCTCCCACACCTGGATGTTGATGATCCTCTTCTCACACAGGTCCTCAGTCATTCTAAGCTTCGCTCTAAGATGGAGGATCCTTCACTTCCTTTGCAGGCTCTGTAACTCTGCCCCTGAGAGGTTTTTTTAACATCAGATGAATCTAGGAGCGCAGCCCTTTTTAGCTATTCTTAGGAAACAGTGGCATCTTGTGGCAAAACAGCAGAATGTCAGTCCAGATCATTTACCTTCTTGCCAAATTTAACTAGAAATGTTATTACTATTTGTTGCTCTAATTCAAGCTCTGACATTTTTGCGATAGGCTACAGAAACAAACACAGACATTACTAGTCTCCAGTCAGAATGAGATTGCTGTAGGTCTACAAAACAGAGCTGTAAATGCTGATATGATAAGGTTATGAACCCATACTTGAGTTTCTCTATAGTGCTGCCCCAACAGGCTTGTGGTAGGGAGTTTCGCAATCTTTATTGACAGACCTTGTTCAACTTGCCTAGAGATTTCTGCCAAATTTCTCATACCATGTAAAACTGTTCAAAATTAGCATTCGAAACTAAAGTTGTAGACTAAAAAGAATTGGGAGACTGAATTGGCCAAGTAAATGCTTATATAGTACACTGTGATAAATCAGCAACATAAAATAGCCATTAACAGGTAACATATTTAAACAATTAAATCTGCTCCACCTGCATTATTGTTTCTGTTAGAACGTTCTTGGACTTTAAAAACATTTTTAAAATCTTTCTGCTTTTCATGTTTTATGTGCCATGAAGCAATGAAATAAAAAATGGCTGATAATTTCAATGGTGAGTGCCACTGACACCAAGTGAGTCTGTGAGGCATCAGAGCTACTTTAACAATGCATCTTCCTCAAATGTTGTACTTCTACAGTGACTCTCCTGGCCACCTGCTATGCTGCATACTGTAATACAACAATCCTAGTGATATGATATAATTTCTTGTCATGGGAGAAGCCCTTTGACTTAGGATATTAGGAACAGTCCATTTTTTATATTCTTTTTATGTATTTATTTTTAAAGCATATACCTCTGCATAGTTTCAATGTATATACAGTACACCTCAGAGCTGGTTACTGGCATTTTATAACTTGTACAAACATTATTCTTACAGGGGACTGATATTCTAGCAACATGCCACCCCTTTCTTTGATAAGAGTAGCCCTTGGATAGCAAGAGCTGTCTGCTTTTTAATACTAATACTAATAATAATCTACACATCAGAGCTGGTTACTAGCATTTTATTAAATGCTCAGACATTATTCCTACACAGGACATATATCCTAGCAATATGCCATTGCCATCACTTTCTGGCAAAATTCTTTGACCACACTACAGATAAAGTTGAACTATGGAGAATCCATAAATAAGAGAACTAAAGTCAAATAAAATACACCAACTGTATGTGAAGAGAAAAATAATATGAAAACCCATAAAGCCTTTTATCATCTCCAGGATGTACTTACTTTATAGTCAAACCAAATAAATGATAATGTTATGTTACTGTGCTGAAATAAAATGTAAAAATGGAAGCGTTGTTTTGTATCTTACTTAAAACTTCTGAAAAAATATTTTTGTTAACTTGGTGTCATTAAAGTGCAGAAATCATTCCAGACAGTGAGGGGAAAATAAGAGAATTTCATTGACTACAAAGCTGTAAAAACAATAAATATAGAGAATTTTTTTTTAATGACATTGAAGCCTATTGAGGAATAATACTTACACATACATAGAACATATTTTACCATTTGTCTTATCTTTTGTTTGCCTGCCTATAAAATGAACAGTTAAACAAAAACATTGGCTGTGGGTCAATATTAGTACCATTTATCAACAACATGCAGCTTGGCTACAAACTCACACTGTGTACCGTATAAAAACAATGGAAAGCAATGTCATTATAGAAAAGCCAACTATAGGATCATATTAAAACAAGAAAACTTGTAGGAAAACTGCAGTCCAAACAACATACATTAGGCTACTTTCACATCTGCGTTTTTGCTGGATTCGTCATAGATCAGCAAAACTGCTTCAGTTAGGATAATACAACAGGCTGCATCCGTTGAACCATGAATGGATCCAGTTGTATTATCTCTAAAGTGACCAAGACGGATCTGGCACTAAAACCATTGTAAGTCAATAGGCTCCAGCTAATTTTTTTTTTGTGTCTAAGAAAATGGATTCGGCACCATTGACTTAAATTGTGTTTCATGCTGGATCTGTCTTGCTCCACATCCCATGCTGGACAAAAAAATGCTGGTTGCATACAGAACAGAAGGCATTCTGGTGCTTTCCGATCCGTCCACTTCAATTTTGTCCCCCATTTTACAATAAATGGGGACAAAACTGAAACTTTTTCCACCGGTTTTGAGATCCTCTGTCGGATCTCAATACAAGAAAGGAAAATGCAGATGTTAAAGTAGCCTTACATGCAATGGTAACAAATATTACGGAATATATAGTCTTTTGCATTTACAATATATTTATTTAAGCAATTTACAACTAATACATCTTTAATTTAAATATGTATGTATATCCATTTTTTTACATCTCCCTTTGCCATTTGCTGATCAACTCCTCCAACCTTCACCTTGGTTCTCAACAAAGCTTTCTCTATTTAGTTATAGTGGTGTGATTTCTATATATCCACAGTGAAATAATATTCAAAATGTCTCTGATGGACTTGTGCTACTGTGTATCAGCTGTTTCACCTGTAAATATCCGATTTTACATTAAATAAATAATGCGGCTTTTATAACACATTCAATGGTTAAAGTCCTATAGCAGGCAGTATAATATTATGATTACTATATATCTGTAATGTGGCGGTAATATAATATTCAAGATTGTCCCTCTCAGGGCAAGGCCACTGTTTCTCAGCTGTTTAAGCCTATAAGGGTTGAAAATCTCAGTTCATCAGCAGTGCAGTTGCCCCTGGGTTAGTTCTCAGCCATTATAGCCTGTGGATGTTAAGATTGTCAGTTGATCAGCGGTATCATTATTATTTGGCTGTGCAGACATATAGTTATAGTGGTGCGATTTCTATATACAGTGGGTATAATAAGTCTACACACTCCTGTAAAAATGTGAGGTTTCTGTGCTGTAAAAAAAATGAGACAAAGATAAATCATTTCAGAACTTTTTCCACCGTTAATGTGACCTATAAACTGTACAACTCAATTGAAAAACAAACTGAAATCTTTTAGGTGGAGCGAAGAAAAAATATAAAAATAAAATAATATGGTTGCACACCCTTAAACTAATACAACAGCCTTTCCCGATATGTGTAACTAGCGGACAAAAACCACGTGGGACGCCGAGTCAACATAAAACCACGTGGGACACCGAGCCTGCCGCGAGCGCATCGGGAAACATAGAGAGCAGCAAACTCTAACTGGACAGCTTACTGGAGAGGAGCGGCCATGCACACAGAGGACATCTCAAAGGTAATAGCAGGCAGTGTATTGCCTCTGTGTGGGACGCCACAGGAGCGACATAAACAATACCTGCCTGCTATAGGACTTTAACCATTGAATGTGTTATAAAAGCCTCATCATTTATTTAATGTAAAACCAGATATTTACAGGTGAAACAGCTGATACACAGTAGCACAAGTCCATCAGAGACATTTTGAATATTATTTTACTGTGTATATATAGAAATCACACCACTAAAACTATACATTCAGTGGATCATTCCTTTCTGCAAAGCCAAATAATAATAATACCGCTGATCAACTGACAATATTAACATCCACAGGCTATAATGGCTGAGAACTAACCCAGGGGCAACTGGACTGCTGATGAATTGAGATTTTCAACCCTTAGGCTAGGTCTACACGACGACATTTGTTGTGTGACACTAAGTCGGGCGACAGATAGGGCACAACTACACTGCAACATTTTGTTGCACCAATTTCGCGTGACAATTTTTATAATGGTTGTCTATGGTGTCATACTGCAACATGCGACTGCGACGCGACAGTCGCCATAAAAATCCATCTCGAATAGATTTTTTGCAACTGTTGCATCGCAGTCGCAGCATATTGCATGTTGCACTGCGACACGATAGACTACCATTATAAAAATTGTCACGTGACATTGGTACGACAAAATGTCACACAACAAATGTAGTCATGCAGACCTAGCCTTTTAGGCTGAAACAGTTGAGAAACAGTGGCCTTGCCCTAGGAGGGACAATCTTGAATATTATATTACCGCCACATTACGGATATATAGTAATCATAACATTATACTGGTATATCCAACGTATGATATTTATTTGCATACCTAATGGTGACCAGACAGCTGACTTGCTAATACCCTCATTGTTATTGTTATTAACTCTTGGGTGAAACCTACTTTTACCCTTGGAGACTGTGTATTACTTTTAATCATCTATTTTATTTTATATATTTTTATGCCATCTTTTGGCCTTTTATCCCTTTTCTATATATATTTCTTGCTATATAATTTCTTATTTACATATGTTAATTATATTAGGGAAAATAAACCAAGTTATATTTAATACACCTTACCTGCTCTCTACTTATCACCAGATATAGTGTGCCAGTCTATTAACCAAATCTATAATTATATATCCCTTTGCTGACTGGGTGAGTCAGTCAGACTTGGAGCACCTTGTATGACAATAGACAGGTGAGCATCTATAAAAACTTTGTGTTTCTGCAGTATTGAAAGAAGCAGTTGTTTGTTTTGAACAAGTGGTCCAACATGATGCCTTAAAGTGGGCAGATGCCTGCCTGTATTAATACACACATGCTATGTGGCTGGTTCCTTTTTTGGTGAGCAGCAGAAATACAGTATGGAACCTGTTATACAGGAGATGTTCAGCTGTGTAGGGATCATAGTGGCGGCATTAGTAGCAGCATGGTATGGAACCTGACAGAAAAGGCAGAAGATGTGTGTCTTTGTAGGGGTAGTAGTGGCATCAACAGCCACATGAAGCAGCGACGGTACAGTATGGAATCTGGATAGGAGATGTGCGGCTGTTTGGGGTAGTGGCAGTAGGGGGAGTAACAGCTGCACTGGCAGCAGTAATAGATTTTGGAACATGATGTATAGGCAGGCAGTGGCATTATTAGGCCTGTGATAGATAGTCGCTGTCAACAATGGCGAATCTATTCATTGGCCTCAGCCTCAGCTGTGTGAAAATATCATGGATGTCTAATTTATTTTTAAAAATGAGAGGTTTTCTAGCCTTACAAAGGACAATTTGTCTGCTTGGATGTGAATATGCCACCTGTCACCCTGACTATCCTTTCTGAAATGACACTGGAGGCTGGACAAGACAGTGCAGAGAGATTAAACTGGGCCAGTTCCAGAAATTGGAGAGGCACTTAAAGAAACTGCAGCATCATCTTTACCAAACTGAACTGGCCGCCGCTGTCATAGCAGAAACAGCAGGAGATCAGTGACTTAGTGGGGGCAGAAAGGGGCCACCTGCACCTGGTCAGACACGTGGGTGGCAGGTGTGTGCTCGGCGAAAGCTGCATGCAGAGCGTATCCTTATACTCTATTTATTTACAGGCGTGTTTTATGTACATCATTACTGTCTAAATACAATGAATGATCCTCTATTAAGTGAGCAAATGATCTCATGCAAACAAATTTGTACACGATAATCTTTGCATGAAAATACTTTTAGTCCCACTCAAGTCCCAGAAAGAACATAAGTGCAGAGATCTACGTGTGAGATTCTTTCATAACTTCCATTATCAAATAAGTCTTAAAAACATTTATATTGAAAATAAGAGTTTGTCCACAGTGTTTTTTTTCTAACAAACCTCATCCACCTGCTGCTCAAAAATATGTCTAAATTGTAAATTGATCTGTGGTGCAAATTTTAAATCCACAGCATGTTCATTTATGCACAGGTTTCACCTTTTACAATGCTGGGGGTGAAATCTGTGATAAATCCACAGCAAAATCTGCAAAAAAAAGTTTGTTGTGGGAGTCCATCTAAAAACGCACAGTTCAGTGGTGTACATAGTGTCACGGCCTTTGCTGTGTGCGCCGTGACACTTGTACCGTGCTTTCGGTTGCCAGTGGCAACGTGTTGCTGTTATGGCATGTGGTGGCAGTGTCTCGGCTTTGGCTGTATGCGCCGTGACATGGCTGCCACGTATGCTGTTGCCGGTGGCAACGTGGTGGCTGGTGTGTGCACTTCCCCTTTAAGTTGTAGCCTTCCAATGTCTGGTGCTGTAAGGGTTAACTCCCTGATTCGGTGTGGTCGCTTTGGGCTATTTAACTTCTGCTGGATGCCTGTAAGGCCTCATGCACACGGCTGTGAGCGGTCCATGGTATCCCGGCCTGGCATCCTGCTGAGAGCAGGAGCGCACGGCGTCATTGGTTGCTATGACGCCGTGCACTCCCTGCTGCCGCTGCACTACAGTAATACACTGGTATAGATCATATGAGTGTATTACTGTAGCGCAGCGTCGGCATGAAGCGCACAGATGTCATAGCAACCAATGACGCTGTGCGCTCTTGCCCTCAGCAGGATGCCAGGCCCGGATACCACGGGCAGCTCACGGCCGTGTTCCACCGCCATGTGCATGAGGCCTAACTCAGTGTTCCTCCAGACTTGGTGTGTGGTGTTGGTTCACTGCTCCTGGCTTTACCATCAGTTCTATGCATGGAACGGGCCATAGGGTTACTTGCTCAAATAAATGACATTCAAATGAATCCCCAGTTGGTATTACCTGCAATTGCCCAATGGACATGTATACCCACTAGTAGGATTACTCCTGCTGCAAGCAGAAGGTGTGCAAGGGTGCCTTCACACTCAGCAGATTTTGAGCAGAACATTTTCTTCAACTGAAAATCAGTTCCATTCACTTGTATGAGACTTGCAAAATCCACCCAAAAAGCCTAAGGCCTCTTTCACACGGGCGAGATTTCCACGCTGGTGCAATGCGTGAGGTGAACGCATTGCACCCACACTGAATCTGGACCCATTCACTTCTATGGGGCTGTGCACATAAGCAGTGATTTTCACGCATCACTTGTGCGTTGCGTGAAAATCGCAGCATGCTCTATATTGTGCTTTTTTCACGCAACACAGGCCCCATAGAAGTGAATGGGCTGAGTGAAAATCGCAAGCATCCGCAAGCAAGTGAAGATGCGGTGCGATTTTCACGCACGGTTGCTAGGAGACAATCGGGATGGGCACCTAATCTTTATTATTTTCCCTTATAACATGGTTATAAGGGAAAATAATAGCATTCTTAATACAGAATGCTAAGTAAATTAGGCTGGAGAGATTAACAAATAGAAATAAAAAATGTAACTCACCTTAATCCACTTGTATGCGCAGTCCGGCTTCTCTTCTGTCTTCATCTTTGCTGTGCAGTGGGAAAAGGACCTGTGGTGACGTCACTGCGCTCATCACATGGTCCGTCACACGATCCATCACCATGGTGATGGACCAGGTGATGGACCATGTGATGAGTGCAGTGACATCACCACAGGTCCTTTAATTAGGTCCGGAAGAAAGTAGACAGAAGAGAAGCCGGGCTGCGCGAACAAGTGGATTAAGGTGAGTTAAATTATTATTATTATTATTTTTTTAACCCCTCCAATCCTAATTTACTAAGAATTCTGTAGAATAATAGTTATAAGGGGAAATAATACAATCTACACAACACCGATCCCAAACCCGAACTTCTGTGAAGAAGTTTAGGTTTGGGTACCACATGCCGATTTCTTTCACGTGCGTTCAAAGCGTATCAAAATGTTTTGCTCTCGCACGGCAAAATCGCACATTTTCCCTCGACGCACCCGCATCTTATCTGGCCCAAAAACATGACACCCGTGTGAAAGAGGCCTAAGGGCTCATGCACACAAACATGCCATTTTTTGTGGTCCGCAAATTGTGCATCTGCAAAAAACAGAAGCCGTCCGTGTGCCTTCCGCGATTTGCGGAACGGGAGGCCCATTATAGAAATGCCTAGGACAAGTCTCATAATTTTTGCGGGGTCACGGAATAGAGCAACGGATGCGGACAGCACACAGAGTGCTGTCCGCATCTTTTGCGGACTCATTGAAATGAATGGTTCTGTATATGGAATCAAAATATGGTCCGTATACGGAACGCAAAAAATGTTCGTGTGCATGAGCCCTTATTCAGATGAATGGTACTGATTTTCATTCATAAAGATTTTTCTGCATCAAAATCAGCATAAGAAGCACTGTAAAGCTAGAGCAAGGGGAAAAACTTGTGGTTTTCTGAGATTTCTTTTTTTTGCCAGAATAATCACTAAAGTGAATAAAATTCTTATATTTCCGCATGAGGTGGCTGTGTATAAACGCCTACCTCTGCGACAGACTCAGCCATTCTACATCATCAGAAGGATGACCGACTTATCGAAAAAAAAAAAAAATTCCATTGATTGTCCAAAAGGTGAATCACATTTCAGTGTGGTGAACCTGATAAATGAATCCTTATCAAAAGACATAGCCATAGATAACTGTGTTAAATAGGTATCAGCTGGAAACAGGCTTTAATTCTTATTGTTAGGCCTCATGCACACGACCATTGTGTGCATCCGTGGCCGTTGTGCCGTTTTCCTTTTTTTTTCGCGGACCCATTGACTTTCAATGGGTCCGTGGAAAAATCTGAAAATGCACCGTTTTGCAGCCGAGACCGTGATCCGTGTTTCCTGTCCGTCAAAAAAATACGACCTGTCCTATTTTTTTGACAGACAACGGTTCACGGACCCATTCAAGTCAATGGGTCCGTGAAAGAACACGGATGCACACAAGATTGGCACCCGTGTCCGTGATCCGTGGCCATAGGTTACTTTCATACAGACGGATCAGAAGATCCGTCTGCATAAAAGCTTTTTCAGAGGTGAGTTTTCACTTCGTGAAAACTCAGATCCGACAGTATATTCTAACACAGAGGCGTTCCCATGGTGATGGGGACGCTTCAGGTTAGAATATACTGAAAAACTGTGTACATGACTGCCCCCTGCTGCCTGGCAGGTGCTGCCCGGCAGCAGGGGGCAGACCCCCCCCCCCCCCCGTTGTTAACTCATTGGTGGCCAGTGCGGCCGCCCCCCCTCCCTCCCCTGTAGTTAACTCATTGGTGTCCAGTGGGCCCCCCTCCCTCCCCTGTAGTTAACTCATTGGTGTCCAGTGGGCCCCCCCTCCCTCCCCTGTAGTTAACTCATTGGTGTCCAATGGGCCCCCCCTCCCTCCGCTGTAGATAACTCATTGGTGGCCAGTGGGCCCTCTCCCTTCCCTCCCCCTCTTAATTAAAATCGCCCCCCCTATCATTGGTGGCAGTGGAGAGTACCGATCGGAGTCCCAGTGTAATCGCTGGGGCTCCGATCGGTAACCATGGCAACCGGGACGCTACTGCAGTCCCGGTTGCCATGGTTACTTAGCAATTTGTAGAAGCTTCATACTTACCTGCGAGCAGCGATGTCTGTGACCGGCCGGGAGCTCCTCCTACTGGTAAGTGACAGGTCTGTGCTATAGGCAATGCGCCGCACAGACCTTTCACTTACCAGTAGGAGGAGCCCATTGACTTGAATTATAATTCAGGACGGATCCGTTTGGCTCCGCACGGCCAGGCGGACACCAAAACAACTTTTTTTTCATGTCCGTGGATCCTCCAAAAATCAAGGAAGACCCACGGACGAAAAAACGGTCACGGATCACGGACCTACGGACCCCGTTTTTGTGGACCGTGAAAAAATACTGTCGTGTGCATGAGGCCTTATTCTGAGGGTATTTATAAGAGTGATTTTCTCAAGGTGAATTTCAGATAAACGTCAGAAGGTGCCACGGCCTTTTTCTCAATAGCAAAAGGTGCCCTTTTCCTATATTTTATTTTTCATCATATCTATTAAGTCAGAAATTAGTCCTCAAAGGGCAGCACATCATTAAAAGGCATTAGGCAGCTGCCTCCAAAGCATTTAGCAAATGTGTCATTCATGTCTTTGCTGACATTTTCACTACTAAATATTTGAATTGCCGTACAGAGGAGGAAAAAAAGAGCAATTACATTTGACTCTGCATCCTCCTTATGAAATATTCCCAGCTTACAGCCACTGTTATTTTGCACCTATTCTGCTTTTTTTTTTTTTTTTTCTTTCCGCTGTCTTCTCTTTTAAACCATGGGAAATTGGGACACTCGGTACAGAACATGGCAGAGTGTAAAAAAAATGGAATCAATAGGCTCCTACTTGCTCCCATCAGCCGCTCTGTCCATGTGAAGCAGTGACAGTCCTGGCAGACCTCACCCAGAGGCAAGGTTACAAATGCCAGTCTGCAGTTTTAATCTCCCAGGAAAAATAAAAATATTCTAATTAACGTGTGCTAGAGCTGGTAATGATGTAGCTGAGGGCATTGGCTGCTGTGATTCAATTCAAACTGTGAAAATAGCATTCGATGGGCTCATCTTTTCTGGCTATCAAGCAACTTGTTAGGTTAAAAGGAAAAGAAAAAAGCAAAGTGCAATTTAATGAACACAAGCAGACTTTCGGGCAAGAAAAGCTATGGTTTCATTATTTGCAGTGACTGCGGTGTGAGTGAACTGTCCTGCAGAGTCCGTGTACAATGCCATGAAGGTCAGAACAGTGTGCTGTAGTCTTTTCTTTTTTTTTTGCCTTTCACAGTATTTGTGAATATACTGCACACAAATTAAATATCTAATCCTTTATGTCTATACTTACTGTATGTCATCAGGTTTTACTTCTTTGTGTTTCTCCCAGTGTGATACGTGCCACATGCTGTATGTTACCGTGGTAGACAGAGGTAAGAAAGGGAAGAACAGAACAAGTTACTGTTTAGGTGGACATCTCTGATTTATTTGCAAACGTACATTATGCAGTTTTATTTTAGCATCCTTCAAAGAACCATAAATCAATGCCCAGGGAGCTGAGCTTCTTGTTTTCTTTTTTAATTTTGCACCATGCCTTGCCCCTTCCCGGTCTTGAAAAATCTATTTAATTGTATATCATGTATAACATAATAAATAATAGTCGTAATAACAATAGACATCTCCTGATATGCAAATATAGTTGATGGCTTTGCTGATGTTGAGTATGAAAGCCACTTGGTTCAGTTCTTTAGACCACTCCTCAAATGAATCCACATGACATGGGTGCAGGTTATTATGGTGCCATTACTTGGATAACGTGTGATGGTATTACTTGTGTATGAAAGTATTGTCTATAAACAGTACTGTATGGAAATACTATTTATACATTATACATCTGCATTACATATTGCATATATACGATCTATAGATGTTAATTGGATAATGTATGAGAATATTGTTTGAGAAATGAATGACCGTGTTACGGTATGTTTACAATGTATGGCTGTATTATTTGGGAAATGTATGGTGTTACTATACATATGTTATATGATGGTATTATTTGGCCACTTCTTGAAAATATTTACAAAGTATATGGCAAAATGTCCTTAAAGTGAACCATTCACCTGGATTTTGTGTATAGAGCTGAGGACATGGGCTGCTAGATCACCGCTAGCACGTCCGTAATATCCAGTCCCCATAGCTCTCTGTGCTTTTATTGTGTAAAAAAAAACGATTTTATATGTAAATGAACCTTAGATAAGTCCTGTCTCCTCCATGCTTCAGAGATGAGTCTAGCGTTCTCTGACTCCGAGCCCAACCACGCCCACTGTGAAGAAGCCCAGCACTGCCCAGCATCTTCCGAATCTCCTCCTTGCTCCCTGACGTCACAAAGCTAGAGCGCGGTAATCATTGCGATGCTTGAGCTAGCGCATGCGCAGTTCATTCCCTGAGGCTGATGCCAGCACAGGGAAGGAACACTATGCCGACACTGTGCATGCGCTAGCTCATGCATTGCAAGATTATGGCGCTCTAGCTTTGTGACGTCGGGGAGCAAGGAGGAGATTTGGAGGATGCGGGGCGGTACTGGGCTCCTTCACAGTGGGCGTGGTTGGACTCGGAGTCAGAGAACGCTGGACTCATCACAGTGGGCGTGGCTCTGGAATTGTTAGTAACAGCTCCTTGGGCTTATTACTTGCCTCATTTACATATATATATATATATATATATAAAATCTTTTTTTTCCAGTATTTTTTGACACAATAAAAGCACTGAGAAGATATTGCGGATGTGCTAGCGGCCATCTAGAAACCCATGTCCTCAGCTCTATACCCAAAATCCAGATGACAGGTTCCCTTTAACACTGCATGGAACTATTACTTCAGCACTCAGCACTGTTTGTTACCTTTGTTTAGGCTCATGTTGACAGGTATATTTGAGTGCTGTATGGCAAAATAAGGGCATTGAAATGCATTATTATGTTGTTTTGTTGTATGGCATTATTATTTGAACATTGTAGAACATTTACTTTTTATATAATTTAGTAATATTTTATTTTTCATTGTACGGTCTTATGAGGCTTTTAAGAAAATATGCAATGCTCACACATGCTAATGGGGGTTACAGTAAAAACCTAACAAAAAAAGCTTTGAATAAAGCATATTTTCTTGCAAATGTCTCCCTCTAAAAAGGTAACAGATGTCCGTTTAAATTATTAAAATAATTTAGGCACTCAAATCTTCAAAATCCGCTGCTGGCAGCTCCCATTGTAGTTGTCGACCAATGATGTTCCAGATGTACTTGATGTAAGACAATTCCAGAGACGCTGAGGGCCATAGTAGCATGTTTAGGTCATGCAAACTGTTCACAGAAGTATAAGCAACGTGCATCCTGGGGTTCTGTTTAAGCAATGGCTCCTGGGACACTTTGGAGAAATGGCCATACTCCTGGTTCCATGACCAAATCAATGTAACACTGAGCTGTTAGAGAACATCAAATAAAGTGGGTTCTGCAACCATACATCATGCATCACAATAATCCTGTGAGTAGGACCAGTGCGACAGCCTCTTCCTGGTGTTGCCCATGTGGTCTCCAAACCAATCTTCAGCTATCATTGCATCCTAGACAAAATCACATCTCATTGCTTAAGAGAATAGACCTCCATTCCAGCCTTCTTTACCATTTTGCTGTGCACCATGATAGCCCTTGAGAGTGGTGGCTCAAGATGAAGCTGGACATTTGGATTGTAGCCCAATGTTGTGTAAACACCTTCTGATGCATTGTGCAGGCCCTGTTTTCCACCCTAGTCTTGGGATGTGAAATCCAATTTCACTTGCAGTATGGATGGTTCAGTATGTGCCATTCTTCTAATCAGATGATCTTTCAGTGCAGAAGTTCACCTCTATGCACCTCTTGCTATTATTCCAGTTCATCATTGTTCTCCCAATCACCAGGACACGCAGCAGTACTCATATATTGGCATAGGCACATAGCGATCCAATAAACCAAGATCTCTCAATTTAAGGATTCTGTCCCTCTCAGTTTTCAACAAGTGATGATAGCTGACACATCGAAGAACAGGAGGCAATGTACAATCTGTCATGACTTGATTTGGTTGTTGAGATTTCATGTGGCTATAAAACGTTGCTTTCAATCTGGCTTTTATGTCCCTCCCACATGTCACAGATTTGCCAAACTTACAGCTTGTTCTTCTTGTGTTGCAATTTCAATGTTGAATTGAGGAGTGTGTGTGTATGTGTATACTGTGTGTGTGTGTATATATATATATATATATATATATATATATACAGTGATCTCTTAAGTTACAATATTAATGCAGATGTTGCTAGGTAACAAATTGTGAATAGGTCTTCTTGAATCAGGTAATTAAAATGTATTACATCTAGTGTTGAGTGAATGAGCAAATTGAAGTGAAACAAATTGAATTCGAACCGAATTTCAGGAAAAATTTGATTCGCCACGATTGTGAATTTCCTCTCGCTTCATTGTAATGAATCATTTTTTTCCTAAAATGCTGGCTATATGTAGTGAAAGTAAGAAGCCCGTGAACGAGATATGACCTATAATGCTGTGCAGCCAGTCAATCAGCAAATAGCCATCCCCTGTGATGTCACAGCCCTATAAAAGATTCACCCCGAGCAGGTGTCACCATTTTACTGTGAACTGAGCATTGGAAGCTGTCTTACATTTAGAACTGGTGGAGGATCTACCGAAGTTAATCTGTTCTGTTATACATATTGTCAACAGGCGGTTTAATGTATAGGCACGTTTACCTAGTTTACTACTGGATCTCCACATTGTTAGACCCTTGCTGCCGGTCCAAAATGAGGGCCTTTTTTGCACTTTCTGAGAGGGATAAAAAAAACAACTACTGTAGCGGATTGCGTTTGGCTACAATGGATGTTTCAACTGGACTGTTGATTGGATTTGCAATGTTATGTTTAATTCACTATGGTTCATTACTTGTAAGACAAAAAGTAATTAGTGACCTGCTGAGCATTCCTCTGGTTGTGCAGTAGAAACACAGTGGCAACAATGTATGTCTCAAATGGACTGTTGATTGAATTACTTCTCAGGCTGAGGGGAGGGGATGTGTGGGCTGTAACCAGTCTGATTGAATAATGGAAAAAAAAATTGTAGGTGTCTGCCTTGCATGGGAGAGTGGCATAAAAGTAGGGTATGTGGCATTAAACAGTGTCCTGCTCCTGATACTGTGTGTCGTCCAGTTATTGGGAAGAGTGATGGGATATTCGTGGATGGTTTTATTTACTACTGATGCTGTGCTACCTGTGCTAATAACCTGATCCTGAAGTAACCCTTGGAATACTGGTGGAGAAAGCTTATGTCACACTAGCGCTCCACTACAACTACTATCGAGACATCCTTTGTAGTCGGTTGGACACTGCCTTTGAATGCCATTGCCCTTCCTCACGAAGGTCTAGCCAGGGGGACCCCTTGAGCTCACACTCCACTACCATGACTGCTGCAGGGGGGAGGGGGCAGGAGCAGCACCAGCTCCATCAGCAGCAACTTAAAGAGGTTGTCTGGGTTCAGTGCTGAACCCAGACATTTCCCCATTTTCCCCCAAGTAGCCTCCTTGATATGGGCAACAGAACATTTCATGTCCAAGGCTTTTTTTTTTTGCTCTGATGCTCATATCAGGGGGGCTGCCTGGGTGAAAATGGAGATATGTCTGGTTCAGCTCTAAACCCGGACAACCACTTAAAGTCTTCAGCTTCGTTACATTTGCATGCGTGCAGCTACCACTATTCTGTTGCTGTCACCCGCCTGATGCCACACGCCTGCTGCCTCTACTTTCATCTGCTCTTACTGTGATCTACCACCATCTTGTGGTGTTACTGCCACTACTGTTAACATCTCCTCTCGGTTCCAGGGCCACTATTGTGACTCTTCATACTGTTGACACCCTGATCAGTCTGTTCTGGGGCCACTATTGTGACTCTTTGTACTGTTGTCCTCCTCCCTACTCTGTTCCGGGCCACTATTGTGACTCTTCATGCTGTTGCCACCCTCACCAGTCTGTTACAGGGCCACTAGTGTCCCTGTCTGTCTGTTTAGACGGCATCTTTTATTTTTACGTTCTTCTGATCCATTAGAAGAACAGAAAAAAAAGGGTCCACTCGTTTGAGCTTCTATAAGGTCTTTTACACAGTCTTTATTTTGCATCAGGATTTGATCATGATTTGGAAGCCAAAAGTAGGAGTGGGTCCACACAGAAGACATGCGAATATTTCCTTCGCCTGTTGTCTCTGTTTTGGACCCACTCCTGTTTTTGACTTACCAATACTGATCAAATGCTGATACAAAAAAACTGACCAAATACTGACAGTGTGATAGGGCTATAAAAGCATGCAGAACCTCATTTCCATTTGAATAAAAACTTTTTCAGGTGCAAATGGTCAAAACTCATGCAAATTGAGCATGAGGCCTCTATCACATGGTCACTATTTTGCATCAGGATTTGATCATGATTTGGAAGCCAAAAGCAGGATTGATGTCAAAATACAGAAGACATGCAAATATTTCCAACACATGTTATCTCTGTTTTTAACCCACTCTTGTTTTTGCCTTACCAATACTGATCGAATGCTGACCAAATACTGACTGAAGGAGGATGCTCAAACTGTAGGATCCGTTTTTGTTTGGACTATCCTTCTGACGGCGGATCAAAAGAACAGAAACATAAACAGTGATGTGAACACAGCCTTGCTGCTGATAACCTCCCCACTGTCATAGGGCCACAACTTGAATCTTGAACCAGTACATGGTTAAGCCAATGCTTATAATTTAGAGCTGACGCTAACATTGACTTTTTGGCTGAGCTCACACTGTTATTTGGTCAGTTATTTTCATCACTTATTGTGGGGCAAATTCAGGAGCCAAGCCTAATCTTGGATTAGGTATCATGAGTAGATTTACACCTGTTCTATGGTTTTGACCCACACCTGTTTTGGGCTGACAATAACTGATGAGAATAACTGACCAAATATGTGAAGTGTGAACTAAGCCTAATAATGAAGCACAGTCATTCTACAGCTAACAGAAGGGATTCAAATAAATGTGTTTACACTGCCACAACATGGATTAAAAGAACCTTTTTTTTCCCATTACTTTATTTAAGCTGCCTCCATATCCTTACTTTGTTCTACTAAAGAGTCATTGGGACACCTGCGGGGGTGTGCAGGATTTATTTTTGGCTTTGCTTTTGCCTGCAGGGTGATGCACACGTCTATATATGTGACCTGTCTTTCATTCTGACGCACAGTAACTGTTTTACTACCAAAAATAACTAGCTATGCATGTTGCTGCACTGCACAGTGATGTACACCAGGATACATTCTCCCTAAAGTTTAACTTCAGACTGGGATAGAAGAATTGTGTAGTAAGTGGTCAAAATTGAAACTTAACGTTTAATTGGAATTTTTTGAAAATAGGTCCCATGATATAGAAATACATTGATATAAACAAGAAGCAACGCGGCGGGTTGCCAAACAGAAGGTATTGGTACACAAAACCAAGACATACACTAAAAGAGATGCTCGGCGGCACCAGAATGATAACCGGTTGGTCCTACCGCTCAGATGAAAAGCTCCTGGATCCACAATTGTCCGGCTGGTGTTGATAGATGTGCACACCGTTGCTAGCGGCAATTGCGTAACGCAGGGTGGTATGTAGTGCTGGCTGGCCCTAGTAATGCCCTAGAGCCCTACAATGGCCTATGTGACCGGATAACGGTCACCCGCCACCAGTCACCTACAGGAACCTCACCCTGGAATTTGTGCGCCCTAGAAAGCCCTCGCTTACCTGATCCCTACATGCACGTTTCGCTGGAAGAGATGAGTAACAAGCTCATCAGGGGAAACACGGGAGCTTGGGCTGAACCTGTGCAGGGTGCACTGACAAAAATGTCAAATGTGCGCTCTGCACAGAGACAAAATTTCACCACGATCCAGATATGGATCAACGTGGGCGGATTAGCTATGAGGGAAGAGGGGGGTCAAGATATAGAGCCCCTCTCCTAATAACTGTCTGAGACGCATGGGCTGGTGTAGCCTAGGTAGCACCTGAAAATCGCTGCCTTTTAAAAAGAGAGCCAGCCTCAGAATGAGGCTTGGCTAGGACACGCCTACCTCACTCGGAGCGAGCGGTGCACGCCCGCGCATGCGCAGAGCGGTACATCGCATAGAAGGAGGAAGGCAGGGAAGCGGACGTGAGTGACAGAGATGACGTCATCACGTCCTATCACGCTGATACACGCGAGATCACATGACGGTTGCCAGGCAAACGGGACGCCATTCCCAGGCACCGTCGGACCGCACAGCTACAGATATGTAGCTGTGCTTGATATAAACATGGTATTTAATGGCACAAAAATAATATAAGAATCAAGACTATGTTGGCATTACATGGACACATATGGGGGGCAGAAGGGAAGATGGCAATGAAAAGAGGGGCGGGGGGGGGAAGGATAATCATAAACAATAGATACAGTTATAAATGTGAAAAGAGACACAAACAGTGAATAAGTCACCAGTGTGCTAGATAAAGCAGCTATAATTGAGCTGTTCATTAAGGCCCGTGGGTGAGACTGTGCCCAGTGTGTAAATCCAGCAGGATTCTCTCTGTAGTAACACACGGTCCCAGTCTCCCCCACGGGCCGAACGCACAACTTTCTCAATTCCAATTGCCTTAAGGCAATTTGGATTCCCCTGGTGATGATCATGAACATGCTTAGACACTGCTGTTGTCACAACCAGACAGCTGAGAAGCTCTGACAGAACCTCCTCCTTGAGTTCTCTTTGTTGTGCTGTTCAGTTCCTCATCTCGTTAGCCTCTCTCAGCTGTCATGGAGTTGGACTGATTGCATCCCTTTAAATTCCGCCCCATAATGCATTACTGGGCGGCTTATACTACTTCCTGGAGTGTGTGTGCATGCTGATCTTGTTTTCCAGTCTGCTACAAAGTTAAGTGCTGAACATTTATCTGTTATTTTCTGTTTGCTGGATCCCAGGTGACCCTGACTCCCTCCGTGTCTGGTGTAGGGAGCCGGTGGTCGTGTCCCCTCACTATTGTAGGGTGTTCAGGGGTTATATAGTCAAGGTACGTGGATATGCAACCTTCCACCTTTCGGATCTTTGCATAGGCTGAGCAGCCAGGGAAAGTCTCAGGTCTTGTGCAGGGGTCTCCCTTTTGGTTCCTTAGCTTTGGATCCACTCAGTCATATATGCATGTTGCTTTGTCTTGTTTCCTGTACACTGTCCGTGACAGCTGTGTCCCTGTTATTGGGAATATCGCTAAGATGCTCGCCGAGGCGCCTGCGCAGCTCACGTTTCGTTTTTCCCACATATTCCAGACCGCAGTCGCAGGTGATCTTGTAAATTACGCCCTGCGTCTTGCAATTGATAAAATCCCTTATGGGGAAAGTTTTTGACAAATTGGAGCTGAAAAAGGTTTTACCGGGTTGGATGAAACCACAGGCTACACAACCACTACACCTAAAACAGCCCATGGGCCTACGATCGAGCCAAGTGCCTTGCCCAGGGACTGGTGTAAAGTGGCTGTGTACGAGAAGGTCCTTCAAATTGCTACCCCTTCTAAACGTTATCTGGGGGTAGTCATGTACGGCTTCCTTAATATCAGGGTCCATCATCAAGATGGGCCAGTGCTTGTTGAGGATCCCTCGTATCCTGTCAGCACAACCATCAAAGGTGCCTAATAATCGGATCTTCTGGTCCTGAGGCAATCTTACCCTAGGAACCAGGAGGTCCGAGCGAGCCGTGTCGGCCGCCCTGTGATAGGCCTGCCTGAGTACATTGTCAGGGTACCCCCTGTTAAGAAATCTAGTCCTTAGCTCATTGGCCCTTTTCTTAACCTCGGATCCCTCGGAGCAGTTGCGCCTAAGGCGCAGATACTGACCACACGGAATACCCCTCTTCAGGGGGGTAGGGTGTCTACTGCTCCAATGAAGGACCGAATTGGTGGAGGTGGGCTTTCTAAAGATAGTTGTGGAAAGTTTGTCACTGCCCTTCCTAGATATAGAAATATCGAGGAACGGGAGGCTAACTAGATCAGATTCGTGCGTGAACCTCAGGCCTATGTCGTTGCAATTCAGTTTGTCGACAAAGATGGAGAAAGACGATTTTGAGTCATTCCAGATGAGGAAGACGTCGTCAATGTAACGGGCCCACAGTCCTATGGGCCCGGTACTTGACGACATCTCCTCAGAGAACACGCAGGTAGACTCCCACCAGCCCAGGAGCAGGTTGGCGTACGTCGGCGCACAGGAACAACCCATCGCCGTGCCCCTGAGCTGGTGGTAGAGTCTTGGCCCAAAATAGAAAAAATTATGCGTCAACAGATACTCAAGGAGTCTCAGGACAAAGGTGTTGTGCTGAGAAAACTGACAGCCCCTCATACTCAGATAATGTCCGACTGCCTTGAGACCGGCTAGATGGGGGATAGACGAGTACAAAGCCTCGACATCGATGCTACCCAAAATGGCCTGTGGTTCAATGCTTACGCCGTCAAGTCTCTTAAGCAGGTCCATGGTGTCCCTGACATAGGATGGCAGGGACACCACGAAGGGCATAAGGACTTTACAATATATATATACCCAGGTTTTGGCTAATACAGCCAACACCCGAAACAAATGGCCTACCTTTGAGGGGAGTTGTCCCCTTATGCACCTTTGGTAGGCTATAAAAGGTGGCAATTACCGGGTGTTTAGGATACAGGAAGTCCAGTTCTTCCGCGGAAATTAGTTTCTTGGTTTTAGCATCCTGCAAGATAAGTTCAACTAAATATGAGTCTGTTGATAGACCTGATTTAACTATCTTTGTGATGAATTAATTCTTAACGAAGAGCATTTTTTGGAAAAATTCGGTGAAACTACCAAATTTTTTATTTATTTTTTTTTTATTATTTTTTTACTGCACTCATCTCTAATTACATCTTATGAGGGGAAAAAACCAAACATTATTTCAAAGTGTATGTGCTATGATTAAGAAATATAGCAGAAAGCAATACTCTGAGCACATTGAATACATTCAGTATAATAAAGTTTCACCAAAACATTAACCTTTTCCATATATTCATACTGGACTGAGGTTTACACTATAAATAATTGAACATTTGTAATACACTGTTATTATTTGTTACACATACACTTTATGATAATTATACTGGCTATGTATTATACTTAACCTGTGTATTCCAGTCATGCCGCCCTGTTCCCTGCATTGTTTTTAAACACATTTTATAGATGATTTAATAAACGCCTTTATTTCTATCATTTTTTGATAGGTTGCAAAAACTATTGCAGACACAATCCAGTTTCTAGAGACACTATAGGGGTACTATAGGGAGGTAATTGGAGATATAAGTGGGTAGATTTTAGAATTTTATGAGGGAAAGCTTAGCATAGAGAGTAAATACATGGTCACTGTCTCAGTTGTTTTATACAGTTTGCTAATAAGTTCTGCAATACTGAATTCTGAAAGAAAGTCATATTTTTCTGTATGAACATCAGACAGCTTTTTTCATTTTTTTGTAAACACATTTCTACAGTTCATAGGCTTATTGCCAGAGAAATTGCCCCCTTTTTTCTAAGAAAAACGCAAACAAAAGATGGTTTCTAATTACTGTTTGTAATTTGGCATTTCTGTGCATTATATCCGTGTTATTGAGATTGTTGTTATATTACTACAAGATGTTGTTCGGAGTTATCGCAAAGGCAATGTTGCAATAACATAATTATTATACCTATGTCATTGTATATTACTTTTAATTGAACCTCTGTCTTTAAACTACAGAAAAAACACTCGCAATTTTGTTAGAATCATTTAATAATCTGTGTACAAAATCTGTGACTTTTCATTTATATGCTAATAATAATAAGATGTCTGGTAAATGAAAGAGTAGAAAGCGAAGGACCCATGCTTCATCATCCGAAAGTCAGACTGTGGATAGTAGTGCAAACAGCAATAGAAGCACCAGTTTTACTGCCAGTAATAGTAGTAAAGGTCAACAGGTCTCTCTGGTTTCCGATGGCGAACATTATTATTGAGGACAAAGAGCATGAAATTGTGGACTGGATGGCTCACTTCTGGTTTCAGTCACAGCAGGATGATGTGGATGTCACCTCTGAGTCTGACACCATTCCTTAGATCAAGGGGTCACAGCGTTCCTCCTCCTCCTTGCAACCTCAGAGAAGCCTTTCAGCTGCATCCTCTCTGTCATCACTGGCCCTTCAAGTGGGCTGCCTTCTTTTCCTAAGAAGAGGCAACAAAACCCAACCACATGCTAAGGAAGATACTAAAGAGAGTCTCATTGTTGATGACTTGTGTAAGAGCAGTCAGTGTTTGGACTCGCATGAGGAGGAGGTTCAGGGTGAGGTGGGGACCCAATGCATAGCTGCATTGTTGGCAGTAGTGGCACTCGTAGTCACGGTGGTGGCAGTAGGGGCAGTTGTAGTTTCAATCAGGGTAAATACAAAGCAGGGAATAAGAAGGGAGGCCAAGGAGACCACAATTACATATCACATTCTGATAAAAGTGGCTAGTAGTGTTGATCGAGCCATCGGGCCAAACACATCAAGATGCTCGGGAGCACAATGAAAGTCAATGGGAGAACCCGAGCATTAAACCAGGCACCCTCTACTCTGAAGAGGGAAGGGTTCCTGGTTCATAGGAAAAGGTCAGAAATTGATTTAAACACCACTGAAATGGTTCAGGAATAGCATGGGGAGGATGTCTGGATGCATCTTGGACTCCCAGGTCACTACTGGGAATGATGTCCAAATAGTACGCCACTTTTACAGGCTGAAAATAATATGCATAAAACCAAAAATAAAAAACGATTTTAGATAAAAAAAAATTGCTAGGAAACATTCTTTCCTGTATATTTCATTGTATATAAAGTTCAAGTGCTGCCAAAAATTACAAGGAAGAGGCACTTCGATACAACCTGTATATTTACATAAAGGAGGGCCTCATTCTCATTGTGGTACAATTGTTCATGTAGTGGGACTCCTAAACTCATAAAGCCTATGCACTAAGTGAAAGGGCAGCCACAAAATTATAAAGAACCGGAACTCCAATACACCTGTTGTTACACATAAAGGAGGGCTTCATACACAGTCTTAAAAAATTATGATTGATGGCTTGCCGGTGACCCACAAAAATATTTTGAGCAAGCGCCTGCTGATCTGACCATTTAAAACATTATGGGCGAGGGCCTGCTGCTGCTTTGGTGACTCTAGATAACCTGGGGCCGATCGCACGTCCCCGTTACGGCGACGATCAATTCAGCTGTCTGCCCTATCAACTTTCAATGTTATTTTCAGCGACAACCATGGTGACCACGGGTAAGTGGAAATTTCCGGAGAGGAAGCATGAGAAACGGCTACAGCTACCACATCCAAGCAAGGCAGCATGCATGAAAATTACCTATTAGGCATAATTAGGTGAGGGCCTACAGGTGAGCTGACCCTGTAAAGATTTTAGGTGCAGGCCTGAAGGTGAGCTGACCCTGTAAAAGATTTTAGGTACGGGCCTGCAGGTGAGTGGACTTTGTAAAAGATTTTAGTTGCAGGACTGCTGCTGAGCTGACTCTGTAAAAGATTTTAGATATGGGCCTGCAGGTGAGCTGACCCTGTAAAAAAGATTTTATGTGCAGGCCTGCAGGTGAGCGGACCCTGTAAAATATTTTTGGTGCGGGCCTGCTGGTGATCTGACCCTCTAAAAACATATATGCGAGGGGCTGCTGGTGTGCTGACCCTGTAAAACATTATATGTGAGGGCCTGCTGGTGAGCTGACCCTCTAAAAAATTATATGCGAGGGCCTGCTGATGAGCTGACCTGTAAAACATTATATGCGAAGGGCATATATGCGAGGGCATTATATGCGACGAATACGCATGTTGATATGATGGAAGACGAGGAGGAGGATGAGAAAAGGAAGTTTCAACCATATACCCTTGTTTGTGGTGAAAGGGGTGAATGGGAATACAGTGTATTCAGTACATTATAAACAAAACATTTAAAGTGCTTTTATGTTCATCAGCTTTCCTCTGGTGGAGTCGAGAAGGGTGCGGGGGTCGAGAAGGGTGAACAACCAGTAATTCGTGTTGTCTAAAATGCGTATAATGCACGGGTCGCTGGAAAGGCAGCCTAACATAAAGTCAGCCATGTGTGCCAAAATACCAACAGGCAAAACTTTGCTGTCGTCATCACGAGAATGACTCTCAATCTCCTCATCCTCTTCTTCTGCTCACCCATGCTGAACAGATGGAATAAAACTTCCATGGGTGCTACCCTCTGTAGCGGAGCCAACCGTCTCCTGCTCTTCATCATCCAATCCGCGCTGAGAAGACGAACTGAGATTTATTTGCCTATCACCCTGTGTACTTTCTTCCCCCATTTCAACCTCTTCCACATGCAAAGCTTCCACCTTAATTGTGAGCAGCAAGCGTTTGAGTAGACACAGAAGTGAGATTGTTACGCTGATAATAGCGTTATTGCCGCTCACCATCTGCGTTGGTTCCTCAAAGTTGCATAAACACAGAGGTGAGAAATCAATGCCCACTCATCGCTTGTGAAGAGCGGAAGCTGACTGGAAAGACGAAGACCATGTTGCAGCTGGTATTCCACTACTGCCCTCTGCTGCTCACAAAGACTGGCCAACATGTGGAACGTGAAGTTCAAGCACGTGCTCACGTCGCACAACAGTCGGTGAGCTGACAATTGCAAGCGCTGATGCAGCGTTGCCAGACCGGTGGAAGCAGTTGATGACTTGCGTAAATGGGCACACACGTGGCGCACCTTCACCAGTAGCTCAGGCAAATTGGGGTAGGTTTTGAGAAACCGCTGAATCACTAAGTTGAACACGTGAGATAGGCATGGTATGTGTGTGAGCTTGCCGAGCTCCACAGGCACCACCAAGTTACGGCCATTTTCAGACACAGTCCCTTATCCCCTGCCATAGCTCTGCGGCGGTGTGCTGTTTGGCATCTAAGCAGATCAGTTTAAGCCTGGCCTGTGCCGCTTCCCTACTGCAGTGCTACACTGCTTCCAGCTACTGACTGATGGCTGACTGGTGCTGCAAAATGATAAATCAGAGGTAGAAGTGGCAGAGGAGGTGAAGGGGGGGTTTCAGCCACTAACATAGGTGGCGGCGGAAACCCTGACGGAAGTAGGGCCCGCAATCCTTGGTGTCGGGAGCACCTGTGCCTTCCTAGAGTACGACTCGCTCCCAGCCTCCGCAACGCTCATCCAGTGTGCCGTCAGGGAAATGTAGCACCCCTGGCCAAAAGCCCCTGTCCATGTGTCAGTCATTAAGTGGACCTTCCCAATAACTGCGCTGGTCAGGGCACGGGTGATGTTATGGGACACATGCTGATGTTAGGCTGGGACTGCACACCGTGAAAAATATTGGTGGCTCGGGACAGAGTACCGCAGGACAGCAGCCGCCATCAGGCTGCGGAAAGCCTCAGTGTCCACAATCCTAAATGGCAACATTTCCAGGTCCAGCAATTTGGAAAGGTGTGCATTTAGTGCTATGGTCTGGGTAGCTGGGTAATTGCACTTTTGTTCAAAGGCCTGGGGTATAGACATCTGTACACTGTGCTGGGACACAGAAGTGGATGTGCTAGCTGATGGTGCTTGCAAAGATCCAGGTACATGGCGGCAGGCAACCGGGCTTGCGTCTTGGACAGGGGATTGGCCAGCACATAACGCCGCGAAAGAGGAGGCAGTGGTGTGACCCGCAGACACTGATTGTGGACCCACCTATTAGGGTGCTTTGATGCCATGTGGCGGATCATGCTGGTGGTGGTGAGGTTGCTAGTGTTCACGCCCCTGCTCATTGTGGTATGGCACAGGTTGCAAATGACAATTCTTTTATCGTCCGCACTTTCCTCCAAAAAGTGCCAGGCTGCGGAACGCCTACCCCTTGACAAGGGAGATTGCCACAAGGGGGTGCTCCGGGGAACAGTTGTGGGCCTGTTTGGTGTGGCCCGTCTTCTCCCTTTTGCCACCCCACTGCCTCTTCCACCCTGTTGCAGTGCTGCGGATCCCTTCCCCTCGATGACGCCTTCCGGACAGCCAATGACTGTAATGCCAGTAGCCAACTGTCACGACCATGGTCATGGTCGTGACTCAGGATCCGCATGCAGTTGCCTGCAGTTTGGTTTTATTGTGAACCACATGGTGAGGGCTGCTGGCATGTAGCCTCACGTGTGGTTGCCGCTGGTAACATGGTTGTACTTGGCAGTATAGCAGCCTGAGCTGTTGCTGGGCAGCTTCCTGTCAAGTGCATGCGGTAACTCCTGGTTGGGTGTGTGTGTATGTTATGCATTTTGTATGTCTAGTGTGCACGAGGTTTATGTTTGGTGTGCACTGTGACTTTTCCCTTCACTGTGACTGCCCGTGGCAACATTTGGTTTGGATGTGTACATGAGGTGGCAGTGTCTCGGCCTTCTGGCTGACTCCCAGGACATGGTTGCCACCCATGTCGTTGCCTGCGGTAACAGCTGCAGTGTGATGTTCATTTGGACACTTCCCCTTTATGTGGTTTCACTACACTCCCTGGTTAAGGAAGGGTTAACTCCCTCAGTGTATGTGCACTGGGTGTGTCTGAGTGTGGGTGTGGCCGCTTGGGTTATTTAGCTTCCTGCTGGATGGCAGAAGCTTGGGAGGTACTCCAGGCATGTTGCTGGAGTCGTCCTCCTGGTATCCTGTTACCATCCTTCGAGTAAGGGCCACCCTTCCGGTCATAAAATCCAAATCCCTGATGTTTAGTTGATGTCCTTTGCCTTTGGTTTTTATTGCAGCTATGGATGTCCTGGTTCCTGTGTGTTCTTATGTGTGTGCTGTTTGTCTAATGTTTGTGTGGACAGCGTTTTCTGAGCACGGGTTCCAGTCAGCAAGACTGTGGCAGGTTAATGTGGAACTGTTTGGTTCACCTGCCCTATTCATAGATCTGCTCATGTTCCTCTTCTTTCATGCTGCTTGGCTAGTGAGACTCCTGTTCCTCCGTGCCTAGGAGGAGTAGGTTGTCTTACCCTGCTCCTTAGTTCAGGGCCATCCTGAGGGCTTGTAGGGACTATTAGGTTCCAGAGTATGAGCCCTCCTACCATCAGGGTCGGCTCATACGTACAGGAGACAGGGTCAGTGTTAGGGATGCAATAGGAGGTGACCTGCTCCCTAATTCTGTTGCCCTGACCGAGTAGTGACCGGACATTTCTGAGCATCGCACGGCTGAGGGTTTCTCCCATCCTCAGCCGTGACACCAACATGGCTACAGCATTACATTGAATGACAGTACTCACCTTCATGTTTATTTGCAGCGTAGCAGCCAACAAATGTGCGGGGAGGAGACTCGAGCATGGCGCTCGAGCACACGCAGTATTCGGCCGAAAACGGTGATGTGCCGAGCAGCGCAATGCTCGAGTAAAATTTGTGTTCGGCCAAGCATGCTAACAGTGATCCAAAGTTAGATACAAGATATACGGGATGGGGAACTTTTTAGACCATGTCATGAACATAGCAGCCAACTTGACTGTCATTTGGCAAGAAGCATGTTAACTCCACTGTTGGTAATGGAAGACGTAATGACTAGTGTTGGGTGCGAATATTCGAATCGCGAATATTAAATTGCGATATCAGCACTACGAGAATTTGCGAATATTTTGAATATAGTGATATATTCGTATTTTCAAATATTCTAGATTTTCTTTCATCTGAACCAATGATCCTTCCTTGCTTTTTGCTTGTGGGCCAATGAGAAGGCTGCAATGTATTTGTCTGAGCTTACCACATCCCTAGCAACCAATAGGAAAGTTGCCTACCCCTTACTATATAAGAACCTCCCCAGCAGACATTTTCTACTGTTTTTTTAAGTTCTGAGAGATACAACAGTGTCATTGCTGTGCTCTGTGCTTTCAATTTATTACATTAGATAGATAGTTAGATAGCTTATATATATATAATACAGATAGTTAGTGGGAGATAGTCAGTGTAGATTATATCCTGATATAGTGTAGCTGTAGTGTAACAGGTTCTGCTGTCCATACATAAATGCTACACACATAGTGCTGTGATGTCACAACAATACATAGCGCACTAATCAGTAATTGTCACCACCAGACATCTGAGAAGCTCTGACAGATGCCTTTCAGAACCTCCTCCTTGAGCTTCCTTTGTTTTGCTTTCAGTTCCTCATCTCGTTTGCCTCTCTCAGCTGTCATGTAGTTGTACTGATTGCATCCCTTTAAATTCCTCCCCACAGTGCATCAGTTTGCGGTTTATATTACTTCCTGGAGTGTGTGTGCATGCTGATCCTACTTCTCAGTCTTCTACAAGATAAGTGTTGTGCATTCATTTGTGTTTTTCTGTTTGCTGGATGCCAGGTGACCCTGACTCCCTCCGTATCTAGTGTAGGGAGCCGGTGGTCGTGTCCCCTCACTATTATAGGGTGTTCAGGTGTTATACAGTCGAGGTACGAGGATATGCGATCATCCACCATTGGGATTTTCGCATAGGCTGAGCAGTAAGAGAGAGAGCCAGGTCTGATGCAGGGGTCTCCCTTTTTGTTCCTTAGTTTTGGATCCAGTGAGTCGTATATTCATTTTGTGTTGTCTTGTTTCCTGTACACCTTCCGTGACAGTAATATGTAGTCAGACCTGCTAAAATGTGAAGTTTCACGTAGATATTTGCATTATTAGTGCCGATTAGAGCAATCGCAAATATATTGGAGCACTCTATCTGCATATAAAGTCATTTTTTTATGTTCTGCCATGCCAACCATTTTCTCCAGTTTCAGGAAATTTCTAGCAGCTTGGAAAATGTAGCAAAAGTGTCCCACGCCTGTATTGCGCACACATTATGCGAATATTACATTGCGGATTTTCTCATTCAAGAAAATAATTGCAAGTTCGCGAATTCGTGAATATATGATAAATATTCTAAAAAATATTCACAAAATATCGTGAATTTGCATATTGCCCCTGCCGCTCATCACTAGTAATGACATGAGTGCTTCATTCATCAGAAATGAGGATGATCTCAACACATTCTGCTTGGTATAACACCATCATTCACATTGCCTGTAAAAAAAGTTAAATCACAGTTTTTACACGGAAATAAATTTAGCTATGAAGCACATTGTTTTTATTCTGGTGAACTTCATTATAAATTTGGTGTGTCATACAGCTACCTTCCCATTTGAAAAACTGAAGTTGAATATAGGTTGGAGATATTCAAGATGGCCAATATGTTGGTGACATGGCTTAACAGATTTCACCATTCATTCACAGCTTGTGCCTAAAACTGGATCATATCACTGAAAGGCATAGTGCATAAAACTTAGCTTTTAATATACAAATCATGATAAAAAGAAACAGGAGATTGCACAATAAAAGTGAGTTACAAAGACAAACACAAATCAGTGGTGCAAATGGGGTAAATGAGGAGGACCCAAAAATGTGATTAAAACCAGCCATGCAGGGGTATAAGGCTTCTTTCACACTAGCGTTAGACTTGTCCGGCAGGGGATCAGCCTGCCGAATCCCTACTAACACTTGCACATGTGTGCTGTCAGAAGTGCAGTCTGGCCTCATTCACTATAATGGAGACGGGTGGGAGATGCAGCCGCAGCATGGCAAACATGTCGAGAGGAGTCTGCCTACAAGATACAGTTGTGTTCAAAATAATAGCAGTATGTGAATAAAGCTCAAAATCCTTCTAATAGCTTTTATTTCCATACACACTAATGCATTGGGAACACTACACATTCTATTCCGAATCAAAACATGAAGAATAATATATCAAATTTGTGTTGTCCCTCTAAAAAAATTGAAGATAAGTGAATATTAGACTGTTCTAAAAAATAGCAGTGTTTGTATTCTTCTTAACAAAAGAACCAGACTAATAACCCCAAAGAAGATGAAAATGCACATATAAAATATATGTAATTTATTAAGACATAATCAAATAACAAAAAATAGAATGACATAAGGCACAAGGATAGAGGAGGGTGGGGGGCCCCCGTGTAGCAGGGTCAAAAGCAACCACTCTCACAAAACCCAACTGACAGGGAAAGAGGGGTCACAGTCCTGGGTATGAGACTGCATAGATATGGGTGAACTGTAGGTACACCCAAAGTGACATATAATGGTAAGTATGCTGCATGCTTATACAAGGTAAAAAAGGTCACACGTAGCCAAGATTGCCCACCCCAGAATAATAAAAAGGCTGCATGGAATTGCAGGAGGCCAAATTACACACAATAAGGCAGGGCAAAAGTGCTAGGTGTGATCAGTATCCTTAACATAACAAACTAACTAAGGCTGAGTTCACACGGGCAAGATTTCCGTGCGGGTGCAATGCGGGAGGTGAACGCATTGCACCCGCACTGAATCCGGCACCATTCATTTCAATGAGGCTGTGCACATGAGCGTTTTTTTTTCACGCATCACTTCTGCAATGCTTGAAATTCGCAGCATGCTCTATATTCTGCGTTTTTTTTTGTTTTTTTTATATTGACAATTTTTATTGTTTTTTTCTTAGTACAGGCCCCATAGAAGTGAATGGGGCTGAGTGAAAATCGCAAGCATCCGCAAGCAAGTGCGGAAGCGGTGCGATTTTCACGCATGGATGCTAGGTGACAGTCTAGTCCAGGGGTGGCCAACCTTACATACACAAAGAGCCAAAAAAAAAAAAAGTATGACTATCAGGAGCCACAAGCTATACATTTACACACAGTCACCGTATTTTTCGCCCTACAAGATGCACCTAGGCTTTAACAAAGAAAAATAATATTAAAAAAAAAAAAAATTTCATCTGATCTGAGGTCTGCTAAAAATATTTTTTTCTTATTGTTCATTAGCAGAGAAAAAAAAAAATATATATTTTTTTTTTTCATCAGACCTCAGATCAGACTCCTAAATCAGATCCCCAATCCTCATCTGACCTACAATAAGATCCCCAAACCTCATCAGACTTCCAAACCAGACCCCTAATGCTTGGATCAGACAACACAAATCAGACTCCCAGTGTCAGACCCTCAGTGCTCAGATCTCCCCCCACATACTCAGACCCCCCCTTCTCAGATCTGACTCCCCCATGCTCAAACCTGACCTACCCATGCTCAAACAAGACTCCCATGCTTAGATCTGCCCCATGCTCAAATCTGAACCCTCATGCTCAGATCAGACCCCCATTGCTAAGATATGGACCCCCCCCCATGCTCAGATCAGACCCACATTCTCAGTTCTATAATAATAAAAAAAAAATCTCTTCCCTCTCCTGATCAGGCACTGGGCTCCTGCTCGGGCACCTGCTACTCTGCAAGTCTGACACGCTCTCCACTGTGACCTGATGAGCACAATGTCAGGTCATAGTGCAGTGTCTCCACTTACTACATTCTCACACTGTGTGCATCAGGACGTAGTGGAGAGTGAGCTGGAGCTGCAAAGTAGCAACGGTGCCCAATCAGGAAAAGAGATCTGAGCATGGGGTGGAGAGTGCTTCCTGGCTTCACAGCTAGAGCCTCACTTGAAGAAGCAAAGAGCCGCATGTGGCTCAAGAGCCACAGGTTGGCCACCCCTAGTCTAGTCATTGTATTATTTTCCCTTATAACATGGTTATAAGGGAAAATAATAGCATTCTGAATACAGAATGCTTAGTAGGTGATCAATTGAGGGTTAAAAAAAATAAAAACAAATAACTCACCTTCTCCTCTTGATCGCGTAGTTCCCGATCTCTTCTTTACTTCTTTAATGATGAATTACCGGCTAGGACCTGTGGTGACGTCAGATCACATGCTCCAATAACATGGTCCATCACCACTGTGATGGACCATGTGATTGGAGCATGTGATCTGACGTCACCACAGGTCCTAGCTGGTAATTTATCATTAAATGAAGGTGAGTTTTTTTTTTTTTAACCCTCAATTGATCACCTACTAAGCATTCTGTATTCAGAATGCTATTATTTTCCCTTATAACCATGTTATAAGGGAAAATAATACAGTGACCCGGTGGGGTCTTCTGCTGTTGTAGCCCATCCGCCTCAAGGTTGTGCGTGTTGTGGCTTCACAAATGCTTTGCTGCATACCTCGGTTGTAACGAGTGGTTATTTCAGTCAATGTTGCTGTTCTATCAGGTCCTCTGACCTCTAGCTTCAACAAGGCATTTTTGCCCACAGGACTGCCGCATACTGGATGTTTTTCTCTTTTCACACCATTCTTTGTAAACCCTAGAAATGGTTGTGCGTGAAAATCCCAGTAACTGAGCAGATTGTGAAATACCAACAACCATGCCACGCTCAAAATTGCTTAAATCGCCTTTCTTTCCCATTCTGACATTCAGTTTGGAGTTCAGGAGATTGTCTTGACCAGGACCACAACCCTACATGCATTGAAGCAACTGCCATGTGATTGGTTGACTAGATAATCGCATTAATGAGAAATAGAACAGGTGTTCCTAATAATTATTTAGGTGAGTGTATATATATATATATATATATATATATACATACATACATGTGAAACTCGAAAAATTAGAATATTGTGCAAAGTTCATTTATTTCAGTAATGCAACTTAAAAGGTGAAACTAACATATGAGATAGACCCATTACATGCAAAGCGAGATATTTCAAGCCTTTATTTGTTATAATTTGGATGATTATGGCTTACAGCTTATGAAACCCCAAAGTCACAATTTTGAGGTACCCTTTGCTCAGGGGGTATAGATTGATTAGCTGACTAGAGTGTGACACTTTGAGCACAGAATATTGAACCTTTTCACAAAATTCAAATTTTAAGCTACATTAATGCAATTCCTTTTAATTTTCATTACTGAAATAAATGGACTTTTGCACGATATTCAAATATTTTGACTTTCGCCTGTATATATACTGTATAGAAGTATAGAAAGAGAGCATGGTCTCCACAGGTTAGCTTATGAGCATAACATTTAAGATATTTATACCACAGTCATTGTGTTTTTCCTCTTTTTAAGACCACGGTGCATAGCTTTTATTATTTGTACTACCAGAAAGTTTTTTAATCATGCAAAAATCAAGTAGACCCATGCATACATTTCCTTTCCTGTAAAGTTAAGATAAAATTCAGTACATTCATTCCTTTTAAACTCTGATGAAAGATGTCCTCCTCCTGACACCAGCATTGCACGATCAGAGTAAACACAAAGGAAAAGGGCACCTTAAATGAAGTCATAATGGAACACATTCCCATCAAAATGACATTTAGTTTGTATCTAAGTGTTTCTGCTTCCAGCTATTTTATACGGGCAGTGGAAAGAGGTATGAAATCAGGAAACCTGTTGTACTACTGTAGTTGTAGGATATATTGTTTCTTCAGCAGCTGAAATTTAGAACAGTGATGAAGATTAATTCCAAATTTCTTTTTATGGATCAGTTTTACTAAAAATCATGTTGAAGTCATTCCAAGGGCTCCTTTGAAAATCACTCCTATTTGTCACTTGTGTCCCTGCTCAGCACATTCTGTAGATGAAGCGCTCTACAGCTGGTTTTATATGAATATCAGTGTGACACACAACCAGCAAAAAAATGTCAATTTATCACTTCATTGCAGGATATGCTTTGGCAGGCTTGCCAAGCTTCTTCAGTAGTAGGCCTTATGCACACAGCCATAGACAATTTAGTGATTTGTGAATCTGCAAAACACGGATACCGGCAATGTTGTTGCGCATTTTGCAGAATGACACTTCCAACCCTCTATAGGAACTGACTATTCTTGTCCGGACAAGAATAGGACATGTTCTATTTTTTTTTTCTAGGGGCGGCGGATTGGAAGTGCGAATGCAGACGCCATTCAGTGTGCTGTCTGCATCTTTTGCAGCCCCATCAATGGATCCACATCCAATCCACAAAAAATGCAGATCGGATGCGTACCAAAACTATGGTCAGTGAATTAGACAAACTACTATGACACTAGGGACAAGTTCTATACTTGTAGTGGACACTGCTGCAGATTTTTACCCAATTTTCAGAGGTCCCGGTTCTCCTATAATAGTGATTAGGCTTGAGTGAATGGAGCTTTGGATCAGAGATCCGAAATCAATTTGTTCAAACACTTTGGTTTTAATGCTGTATGGAGACCTATCTCCGTACACCATTCCAATGTATTGCCTCCTTGTAGGCAAAATTCAATTCACCTGAAATCATGCGAGAAAGGTTGAATACAGGCAGGCTTGATACAAAAAGGCAGGCAAGATACTCAGAGAGCATAAACACTTACAGATCAGGCTGCACTTTTCCTTAGGTCCTGTCTGGGTTACTCCAAGGCCCGTATGCCCTATTGCTGGCTTTATCCTTGGGTAGGGAAACCTTCCTCTGGTATATATATCCTTGCTGTAGAATATCCTTCTGCCCTTCAGCTCTCTGTTTGGCTGGAATAAACTTGGCTCTGGACTGTACTCTTATAGGAACTTGGTTTCTCAGGAGGCAAACTCTTCCCCTGGATGGCAGCTTCTGAGCTTCTTTGCTCAGGAAACTCAGCCAGGCTAGACTGCACTAACTAGCCTCCTGGACCATACTGCACTGATCCTTTCCTGTCTGGGCCTAACTATATATACTAGGGGTTCCCTAGCTCCCTCTACTGTCTAGGAGGAGGAACTACCCTTAACATGACTGATACAGGAGATAACAGGAAAATCGCATAAAAACATCATATAAAATACAATGATCATGTTCCACAGGAGGTGGAGAATAACGTGGTCATATTGACCCTTGTGTAGTGCCCACATTTACCTAGTGGGACACTACATATGGAGACAGCATTAAAATTGAAGTGTTTGACTGAATCAACTTCAGATCAATGATCCAAAGCTCGATTCGCTCAACACTAATAGTGATAGCATTTAGGTTACTGGCTGCACAACAATGCCATCATACATGACCACACTGCTCCTTCCTTTTTATTTGGTATGTAGCAGAATGATATATGAAATCAAATCTCACAAATCCTCGACAATGAGCTGTTTACGAGAAAAATATGATGACAGGCACACCAAAGCTCACATTGGACAATTTGTCCTCTAAACACAAACCATTACATAATTACACAAATATATCTCCAATTCTATTATAATGGAGCCATACATAATTATATACAGCAGTTCCATAGGTCAAAAAATATATGTCCAGGAATTTAATGTCCAGGTCTGGGTGACTGAACAAGACCAAGATATAAAAACCTAGGACTGCATAGAATGCTGCCTCCTAGGGGAAAGTGTATAGTATTTCATGACCCCAGAAAGTTTTTCTGTATTTAATATCACTCACCCCAGTGTGATTTAAAATACAATTAGTCATGAGCTAATGTCTTGCCCTTTTTACATGGTGTCATTGTGTTTTGTCATTACTACCTGCAAAAGTAGGTTATTCAACGAATTGACTTTTATTTCTGTAGAAAGCCTTTGCTCATTCGTTTTTAAAATAAACTTTTAAAGGGATTCTGTCACCTCGTTTTAGCCTATAGAGCTGCGGACATGCACGGCTAGATCGCTGCTAGCATGTCCGCAATATACCTGTCCCATAGGGCTGTGTGCTTTTAATGTGTTTAAAAAATGATTTTATAGATATGTAAATCAGCCTGGTAAGGAGCCCAATGGGCTGTACTAACCTTCTTAGAACCCAGCCAAGCCCCCTGTGAAGGAGCCCAGCACTGCCTGCGTCCTCCAAATTTCCTCCTTGCTCACGAAGTCAGATCGCTGTAATCTCGCGATGCGTGAGCTCACACATGTGCAGTTCCTTCCCTGAGGCTGATGCCAGCACAGGGAAGGAACACTATTCCAGCATCCGGCGATCTGACTGTGAGCAAGGAGGAGATTCGGAGGACGCAGACGGTGCTGGGCTTCTTCACAGGGGGCGTGGCTGGACTCCAAGAAGGTTAATACAGCCCCTTGGGCTCCTTACCAGGCTAATTTACATATCTATAAAATCTGCGTCATAATAGATTCAGACATAAAGGGAATGTGTTATCAGGAAATTAACGATTGTTTAAATCGCATTTTTATATTTTTAAATAATTTTTGATGTTGTTACTTTTCTATGTTAATATTTAAACAAAAAATGTAAATCTTGCAGTTTTCACACTGCAGTAAAGTGTTCTATACAGACCAAGTGTGAAAACTGCAGGATTTACATTTTTTGTTTAAATATGCATATTAACATAGAAAAGTAAATATAACATCATCCAAAATTCTTTAAAAATATAAAAATGCGATTTAAACAATAGGTAATTTCCTGATAACACATTCCCTTTATGTCTGGATCAATTATGACTTTTTCTTTACTTCTTATTTTGTAGCACTTGTACTCTTGTCATCTATATCTCAAGAATATCTACAGAATTTACCCATGGCTAAAACTATTCTTGTTGCTCTAATTGACTCATGTCTTGCTTAGTGTAGCTCGCTACTAATTGATCTTCACTTCACCAGTTTAACCTGAATGCAGCAGCCAGGCTACTATCCTTCTTAAACCTCATGCACGCAGCCATTGTGCTCACCGCATCAAGGATGCGGACCCATTCAAGTGCAGAACAGAGGCACGAAACCCCATGGAAGCAATACTACGGAGTGCTTCTGTGGGGTTTCTCTTTATGCCTCCGAACCACAAAAGAAATAGAACTTGCTCTATTTTTTTGCAGTGCGGACGGATCATGGACCCATTCAAGTTGAATGGGTCTGGATCTGTCGCAGCAGCCGCACACATGGTTCCCGTGCATTGGGGACCGCAAACTGCGGTCCTCAATGCACGTAACGGTCGAACAACTTTTCAATAGATGGTTCTGCAAAAACAGAACAGATATGGAAGACATACGGATGCATTTCCGTATGTGTTCCGTTTTTTGCGGACCCATTGACTTGAATGGAGCCACGGAACGTGATTTGTGGGCAATAATAGGACATGTTCTATCTTTCAACGGAACGGAAAAACTGAAATACGGAAACGGAATGCATACGGAGTACATACCGTTTTTTTTCCGGAATCCATTGAAATTAATGGTTCCATATACAGACCGTATACGGAATGCAAAAAACGGCCCGTAAACT
This sequence comes from Bufo gargarizans, assembly GCF_014858855.1. Classification (NCBI taxonomy): domain Eukaryota; kingdom Metazoa; phylum Chordata; class Amphibia; order Anura; family Bufonidae; genus Bufo; species Bufo gargarizans. Next base: position 582,802,846 of record NC_058080.1, on the reverse strand, counting down.
GAAGAAAAAAAGTTTGTGTGCATGAGGCCTTACAATCTAAGCCAAACCTCCACAATAATAAGAATCTCCAAGACTCTTCTTGTGCTGCGCCATTTCCCTGCAATGCGCTACCCTGTGCAATCAGATCTGCACTTGTTCTGTGTTTCTGACCTGCATCTGGTTTTGGCAGAAAATCACTGATGGAAATTACTGACCCTTCACTGATGTGGCTCATTCACACAACCGCATGTACTTTGCAGTCCGCAAAACACAGATCCCACCGAAAAATAGGAATGACATCCGTGTGACGTCCTTGTTGCATTCTTCTTTTGTGGATCCATTGTAACAATACATGTCCTTGTCCGCAAAACAGACAAGAATAGGAAATGTTCCATGTCTTAGCCGAACAGACATGTGGACATGGAATGCACACAGAGTAATTTCCGTTTTTTTTAAGCCCCTTTGAAATGAATGGTTCCACATACAGACCTGTAAATAAGGTAGGGAAAAAGAAAAATAATAAGTTTGCGTGCATGAGTCCTAAGGCCTTAAAGCCTCATTCACACGTCAGTGTTTTGGGAGTTTTCACTGTAGGCGTACCTCAGGGTCTCTTCAAATGCAACATGGCGCCCAAAGCCCAGTCCAGCTAAATCTGCCCTCTAAACACCATATGGGGCTCCTTGCCTTCTGAGCGCTGCTGTGTGCCCATACAGTGGTTTCCAACCACATATGGCGTGTTTCTGTAAATTGCAGAATTTGGGTAATTAATATTGAGGTTTGTTGTGCTGTTAACCCTTGGTGTGTTGCAGGATAAAATGGATAAAAATGGAAAATCTGCAAAAAAAGTTAAATTTTAAAATTTCACCTCCATTTTGTTTTGATTCTTGTGGAATACCTAAAGTGCTAACAACTAGTGTTGAGCGTGAATATTTGAATTGCAAATTTCTATCGCTGGACCATCCCCAGGTTGATCATCAAACTCAAAAAGAAAGGGATCCGCCACTCCGCATCGGCACGAAAGGCTGAGTTATATCGTCTGCTCTTTCCTGAAACACCCAGGGCCCCTGAACCACCCAGAGCCTCCGAAGACCTGGTCTCTATGTCTACCATCCATCTATCCTTGACCCAGCTCCACGCAACCATAAACAATTTAGCGTCGTCTATTTCGGACATCGATTCAAGACTCCAGGCCATCGAGAACAAGGATTCCACGTCTCCTTCTCCGGCGGAGCCCGAAGCTGTTCCTTCAACTTCCCGGGCCAACCCCCCAGGTACAAGTCTTGGCGCTCCCGACATCGCCCCTGCTTTATTTGTACCAGAGAACATCAGGCGGGATATCCTGGCTGGAAAGGACATCAACTTGGCCGCCATCCTGATTTCCACCCACGACACGGTCGAAAACCGGACAATTGCCTGCGGTAACGTATCGGTGGTGCTGAGGTCTAAAGACGTCCGACTCAACAGGAAGCTCACCATTCCCGAGTTCATGCTGACCTTCAGCCTGTACCGCGACATTGTGTGCTCCGTTCATCCCCACCGCAGGGAAGAACTGGATACTTATCTATACCGGATCACCGAGCTAGGTTACAAGTACGGCGGCTCCGCTTTCTATGAGTACCATCGGTCGTTTTCCGCAAAAGCTGCAGCGGCGTTCCTCCAGTACCAGCATGTCACCAACTGGGCTGTCCTGGATATGGAACTCTTTTGCAGGCATTTTGCCGGCCAGAAAGCCCCAGCTTGTGCCAGTTGCCAGTCAGTCCTCCATTCTTCCGACTGGTGCCCCCATGTCTCCAACCCAACTTCTGCCAGACCAGCGATCAACTCCAGTGCGCCAAGGTCCAACCCCTTCACGGTGTCGTCCCATCACCTTTTTAGGGAAGAATCAAATTTGTAATAATTTCAATCTAGGTTTCCGCAGTTATGACAAGTGTAAAGCTTTGCACATTTGCTCCATTTGCTTTAGGGCCCATCCGCAGTCCTCCTGTTCCCAACGCACGGCCAAACGCTCCTGATTAGGCGGGGTCAACATTGACCTGTTACTCTCCCTCCTCTAACAACATCATGACCCCAGTTTTGTCCTGTTCCTCAAACAGGGTTTCTCGGAGGGCTTCCATACAGGGTTAGTCACCCTTCCACAGGTCACTCATGAATGCCCCAACCTTCTGTCATCTCTTGCGGACCCCATGGCGGTGGACGAATTGTTGGAGGCCGAGTTGCAGAAAGGCTTCATGATCAGTCCTTTCGCTCAGTCTCCTTTCCTTGTTTACCGGGTCAGCCCCATAGGTCTGGTCACCAAGAAAGCCTCAAATAAAAAGATTAATATACGACCTGTCTGCTCCTCATGCGTCCAGCACCCCCAGCCTAAATTCCCTGGTCCCCTCAGATGAATATCCAATGCAGTACTCTTCTCTGGACGAGGCCATAGAGCTCATCTTACAGGTCGGGGCAGGAGCCTGGTTGTCAAAGGCTGACATTTCCGATGCCTTCAAGTTGCTGCCAATCCTGCCTCACCTGTGGAAGTTCTATGGCATCAAATGGAGGGCAAAGTATTATTTCGCCACCCGCTTGACGTTCGGGTCAAAGAGCAGCCCCTGGCTCTTCGACCAGTTCGCCCAAGCACTTCACTGGATCCTGGTCAATCACGTCCATTGTCCGAGGGTGATCCATTACTTGGACGACTTCTTGCTCATCGAGCAGGCGGTGCACGCCCCGGATAGGTTGGACAGCCTCCTCAACCTGTTCAGCCACCTGAACGTTCCCGTGGCTCCAGCAAAGGTCGAGGGCCCTTCCAGGGTGATCACCTTTTTAGGCATCACCCTGGACACCGTCAAAATGGAGGCCAGCCTTCCCCTGGACAAATTAGTCAGACTGAGGGACTCTGTGGCCAGGCTCGTGGGTACCCGCACGGTGTCAAAGTTGGAACTCCAATAAATATTGGGGTCCTTCAAATTTGCCGCCAGGATCATGCCCCAGGGCAGATCCTTCACCTCTGGCTTACTCAGACTCCTCCCAACAGCCTTGGATCAGCATGCCCTCTTCCACCTCGGACGCGATGCATTGGCAGACCTGGCCATGTGGTCAGTTTTTTTGTCCAGTTGGAACGGCATCTCCCTCTTTGTTCCCCAGTGGAACGAGGCCTCCCCCTTGGTGTTCTCTGATGCTGCTGCTTCCCTCGGTTTCGGGGCCATCTGCGGGGACCAATGGTTTGCGGGTCCTTGGCCCACGCAGGTCTCTTCAGACCAGGAGGCCGCCAAGTCCTCTCCCTTACTCGAGGTATACCCCATTGTAGCGGCTGCTTGCATCTGGGGGCAGTCATGGAGTGACAAGCCGGTGTGCTTCATGACAGACAACCAAGCAGTTGTCGACATCCTCGCCAGGGGTAGGTCCAGCTCCCCCAAGGTCATGCGTCTAGTTCGCAAGCTCACCTGGCTGTCCTTACAACACAACTTCCGTATCATCTGCAGGCACATTGAGGGCAAGAAAAACACTGCAGCCGATGCCCTGTCCCGTTTAAACTTTAATTTGTTTTTTCAGGTCATGCCGGGAGCACAGAGAGTCGGAATCACCCCTCCAGGGTTCGAAGCCCTGATCATGGACTAGATAAGTACATCTCTGCAGCCCATGGTCTCATCCGCAGGTCGCTCTCAGCCAATACTGCCCGGAACTATTTAACGGGGTGGAACACCTTCAGACGTTTTCACACCTTCACCCCAGGGGGGATAGGGACAAAGTCTCCTTCGTCCTGGCCTTCCTGGCTTACTGCCACAAGGAACTCTGGCTATCCCACAATACCATCAGACTTTACCTAGCAGGGATCCAGCACCATCACATGATCGGTCACCCCAGTCACACCTCCTTTTTTTCCTCCCAGGCGGTCAAGGCAGTCCTGAGGGGCATCCAGAAGCTCTCTCCTCCATCCGCTCCCACCAGACAACCGGTCACAGGGGACATTTTTTTCAAAACATTTCTGCCGCCCTAGATGGTAGTCCTTTTGGCCCATTCAAAAGCTTGGTCCTCAAAGCTGCCCTCTACCTCAGCTTCTATGGGTTCCTCAGGCCTGGGGAGTTCTGCTGCACCTCAGCACGGAACTTAGGGCCAGCAATCAGTCAGCTCCACCGCAGTCTAGACCACTTCATCTTTTTCCTTCCTTCCTCCAAAACCTCCCAAGTCGGTCCGCCAGTACAGATCGAGTACTTCAATTCGTTCAACCCTTGGTGCCCTGTGACAGTGTTCCACCAACTGCTCTCCACTCTCGGTGACAGAACTCCCGACAGCTCCTTACTGCCTTTTCCCATGCTCTCACTGACTTCTGCGCAGTTCATCAAACACATCCGCTCCTTTGCTTCGGGTATAGGTTTTCACGCTGCCTCCATATCCGGGCATTCTTTCCAAATCGGGGCCGCGTCCGCAGCTTCCAAACACGGCGTTCCCGCTCACGTCATACGGAAGATGGGATGGTGGCAGTCTTTGTGTTTTTCCTGTTACATCCCCCATCCACGGGTCGAGATCGCCAAAGCCTTCTCCAGTTTGGTTCTGTAATTCCTCAACTAATAAACTGCCTAAATCCATGTTTTGCCCCCTTTTCTGGCTCACCCGCGTTACATGGCTAAAGGCACACCACTAGCCAAGTTAGGTTCCACATCTCCAGTTCTTCACCTTCGCCCAGCGCTCCCCCCGGAGCCTTGACCACAAGTACAGCAGGCTGGTTTTCCAGCCTGCATTTGTGGGAGGGGCATAGGGTACTTAACTATCCGTGCAGCCTCCGTCAGGCGTCGGCATCGGGTGGTACCCCACCCTACCCTCCCTTATCTCCAGTCTCGCTCCAAGCTCAGACTCCCTGGGTTAGCCCCCTTTTCTGGCTTACCCGCGTTACATGGCTAAAGGCACACCACTAGCCAAGTTAGGTTCCACATCTCCAGTTCTCCACCTTTGCCCAGCGCTCCCCCCGGAGCCTTGACCACAAATATATAAAGGTAAAACATATTGACACAAATTTACCACTAACATAAAGTACAATATGTCACAAGCCATTCTGAATGTCAAAAATACATTTCCACATAAGGGGACACATGTCGCAGAGTTCCAAGAATATGTTGGGCTATAAAGATTATCAAATGTGTGGATATAACAATTATTATTAATAAAGATTATTTTAACTATTATTACTAGTATTGAGTGAGGCAAAGCTTTCAAAGCATAATTGGGTCTGAAGTTTAGGAAAACTTTGATTCTAAACAAATCCGAATTTCCTCACGCTTTATGGTAATGAATCAGTGTAACTAAAATGGCAACTGCACGTGTTATAGTGTGAAACTAAGTGTAGAGGAGACAAACCCGGGAACGTAAGATCACCCATTATGACATGCAGCCAGCCAATCCCAGATAGTCGTCCCCCTGTAAAACCCTCATCCCGTGTGGTCTCTGTCATTGTCCTGTGAGCTGAGCATAGGGAGAGACGTGGCAAGCACTCATGCGCTAGGAACAGTGTTGCTGCAAATGCAATGAGAGTGCAAGGAGAGTGTATCTCTGTGTGCATCACTGTGCAGTGCATCGACATTCATAGTTAATCCAATCTGTTAGCAATACGGTTACTGTCCCTCAGTATTAAAGTCAGGTGTAATATATCACTGTGTGCATCACTGTGCAGTGCCCCAATGTTCATAGTTAATCTGTTCTGTTAGCAATACAGTTACAGTGCCTCGGTATTAAAGGCAGCTATAATATATTGCCATGTGCATCACTGTCAAGTGCACTGACATTCATAGTTAATCTTTTCTGTTAGGGATACAGTTACTGTGCCTCAGTATTAAAGGTAGGTTTAATATTTCGCTGTGTGCATCACTGTGCAGTGCACTGACATTCATAGTTAATCCATTCTGTTAGGGATACAGTTACTGTGCCTTAGTATTAAAGGCAGCTGTTATATATTGCTGTGTGCATCACTGTCAAGTGCACTGACATTCATAGTTAATCCATCCTGTTAGCAATACAGTTTTTATAAACTATGGCCAGCAGACAGTTGCCTGGGCGCTCCAAAGGAATAGACAGTGGCAACAATGTAGCTGTAGGCAGCACAAGCAGCAGCAGAATAAATGGGGGTGGTAGCAGATGCAGCAACAGGAAAGAGCTCCTATTATCATCCATGTGTTTTGACAAACAATCCATTTGTACTAGAATGGTTGACTTATCACAATCATCTCAAGTGACAATAGATACACACAGCCAGGAAATTTCCTCTAACACCATGGTTAGTTGGCATGGCCCGGGAACTGCCTCTATGCCCTCACCTGTCCTGAACCTGCCTTTTGTTTTTGCTGCTACTTCTGCTAGCCTAGTAATGATAGTCACCAGCTCTGCTCTGATCTTCTGTGACGATGAGCTTTGTGAGGACAGTTAGCAGTTACAGGCCAGCCCAGATTTGGAGGAGAGGTCCACTGCAGACTCCTTTAGGAGTGCAACTTCCGATGATTAGTGTTGGGTGGGAATATTCGAATCACAAATTTTAATCGCGAATATCGCCACTTCAAGAATTTGTGAAGATTTAGAATATAGTGTTATACACTCACCTAAAGAATTATTAGGAACACCATACTAATACGGTGTTGGACCCCCTTTTGCCTTCAGAACTGCCTTAATTCTACGAGGCATTGATTCAACAAGGTGCTGATAGCATTCTTTAAAAATGTTGGCCCATATTGATAGGATAGCATCTTGCAGATTTGAGGGATCCAGGGCACGAAGCTCCCATTCCACCACATCCCAAAGATGCTCTATTGGGTTGAGATCTGGTGACTGTGGGGGCCATTTTAGTACAGTGAACTCATTGTCATGTTCAAGAAACCAATTTGAAATGATTCGAGCTTTGTGACATGGTGCATTATCCTGCTGGAAGTAGCAATCAGAGGATGGGTACATGGTGGTCATGAAGGGATGGACATGGTCAGAAACAATGCTCAGGTAGCCTGTGGCATTTAAACGATGGCCAATTGGCACTAAGGGGCCTAAAGTATGCCCAGAAAACATCCCCCACGCCATTACACCACCACCACCAGCCTGCACAGTGGTAACAAGGCATGATGGATACATGTTCTCATTCTGTTTACGCCAAATTCGGACTCTACCATTTGAATGTCTCAACAGAAATAGAGACTCATCAGACTAGGCAACATTTTTCCAGTCTTCAACAGTCCAATTTTCCACTTGTGCAAATTGTAGCCTCTTTTTCCTATTTGTAGTGGAGATGAGTGGTACCCGGTGGGGTCTTCTGCTGTTGTAGCCCATACGCCGCAAGGTTGTGCGTGTTGTGGCTTCACAAATGCTTTGCTGCATACCTCGGTTGTAACGAGTGGTTATTTCAGTCAATGTTGCTGTTCTATCAGCTTGAATCAGTCGGCCCATTCTCCTCTGACCTCTAGCTTCAACAAGGCATTTTTGCCCACAGGACTGCCGCATACTGGATGTTTTTCCCTTTTCACACCATTCTTTGTAAACCCTAGAAATGGTTGTGCGTGAAAATCCCAGTAACTGAGCAGATTGTGAAATACTCAGACCGGCCCGTCTGGCACCAACAACCATGCCACACTCAAAATTGCTTAAAGGGGTTCTGCACTTTCATTTAACTGATGATCTATCCTCTGGATAGATCATCAGCTTCTGATCGGCGGGGGTCCGACACCCGGGCCCCCGCCGATCAGCTGTTTGAGAAGGCAGCGGCGCTCCAGCAGTGCCGCAGCCTTCTCACTGTTTACCGCCGGGCGGCTCGCCCACTGACGTCACTACTTGTATCAACTAGAGTGGGCGCGGCTAAGCTCCATTCAAGTGAACAGAGCTTAGCTGCGCCCACTCCAATTGATACAAGTCGTGACATCAGTGGGCGGGCGGCCCGGCGGTAAACAGTGAGAAGGCCGCGGCGCTGCTGGAGCGCCGCTGCCTTCTCAAACAGCTGATTGGCGGGGGTCCCGGGTGTCGGACCCCCGCCGATCAGAAGCTGATGATCTATCCAGAGGATAGATCATCAGTTAAATGAAAGTGCAGAACCCCTTTAAATCACCTTTCTTTCCTATTCTGACATTCAGTTTGGAGTTCAGGAGATTGTCTTGACCAGGACCACAACCCTAAATGCATTGAAGCAACTGCATGTGATTGGTTGACTAGATAATCGCATTAATGAGAAATAGAACAGGTGTTCCTAATAATTCTTTAGGTGAGTGTATATTTGTATTCTCGAATAATCTAATTTTTTTTTCATCAGTAGCCTCCCTTCTTGCTTGTGGGCCAATAAGAAGGCTGCAATGTCTTTGTCTGAGCTTAGCAACATCCCTAGCATCCAATAGGAAAGTTGCCTACCCCTTACTCTATAAGAACCTCCCCAGCAGCCATTTTCTGTAGTTTTATGGAGTTCTGAGAGAGACAGCAGTGTCAATGCTGTGCTCTGTGCTTTACTGTTTAATTACATTAGATAGTTAGTTAGCTCATATACATAATACAGATAGTTATTGGGAGATAGTCAGTGTAGGTTAGATAGTGATATAGTGTAGTTAATAGGTTCTTCTGTCCATATATACATGCTACAGGCATAGTGCTGTGATGTTACAAGTTCACAACAATACTTAGTGCACCAATCAGTAATATGCAGTCAGACCTGCTAAAATGTGAAGTTGCACATATTGCGCAAAAATATTTGCATCCTTAATTGGTAATTTGCACAATCGCGAATATAGTGGAGCGCTCATTCTGCATATAAAGCTATTGTAATGTTCTGCCGTGCCAACCATTTTTTCCAGTCTCAGGAAACTTCTAGCAGCTTGAAAACTGTAGCAAAAGTGACCCACGCCTGTATTGCGCACGCAATACGCGCATATTACACTGCCGGTTTTCACAATCAAGAAAATAATCGCTAATTCTCAAATTCACAAATGTATTACGAATATTTGCCCAAATATTTGTTAAATATCGCGAATTAGAATATTGCCGCTCATCACTACCGATGATGACAGTTTGGTGGGAACACATGTTGTGAGAGGTCAGGGATGTGTGCAAGAGACAGGTGAAGGTGACACAAGTGATGAGCAAAAAGATGTAGATGATGAGGTAGACCTTTATGGCATAGCGCTTTTGATACATCACCCTCTTAGCCAGGCATAGTAAAGATGTGCCAAATTTATCAAAGTTGTTCAAGCTGGGTGCTAAATTTGGTGCATGGCTAAAAAAAAATCGTCTAACTTTACACCACGTAAGTGGCGTAACTAGATATGACTGGGCCCCACAGCTAATTTTTGAACTGACCCCCCCCCCCCCCCAACAACTTCTTTGCAATCTTCACTCCCGTGGCTAGTCAGACGAGGTCCAGCAGCCGCTCCGTCTGTTTCCTACAGTGTCACCCTATATAATGTAATTGTATAATACTGTTTAGGGGACCCTGACAATAAAATATTTTTGTCCTCCTCCTGGATAGGCCCCTTCTGAGTTGGGGCCCCAAAGCAGAGGCTTCCCTTTCTTTCCCTATAGCTACATCCCTGCATCACCTACTGGTTGGCTTATTTACCACTAAATCATACTTTTTCCTCTTTAAGCCACGTCCATTTAAGAGCAAGGTGCAGTGCATTTTTCTAAACCTACTGTAGATGCGGCAGTTTGCGTCAATTTCAGTTTTTGGTGAAACCTTTGAGAAGGAAGAAATTTCCAAACCAGTTTTAAAAGTTTTAGAGTTAAATAATAATAATAATAATTTATTTATATAGAGCCACCATATTCTGCAGCGCTTTACAAGTTCATAGGGTTCATATACAAAACTAAAATAACTGGATAATATCCAACTGAAACACTTGGAGTCAGGGCCCTGCTCGCAAGAGCTTACAATCTATGAGGAATTGGGGGTGACACATAAGGTAGTTGATTGTGATAAGTAGGACTTGAGCCATTATTGAACAGACAGGAGTGGTGCCGGCCGATCTGTTTCGGGTTTGGGACTACTAGAGGATCGAGTTTAGGCCAGAGGAGTTGGTGGAAGAAGGTTTAGTCTGGAAAAAAAAATCATTTTAGGTAGCTTGATAAGCCTGCCTGAAAAGATAAGTTTTTAAGGCGCGTTTGAAGGTGGAGAAGTTGTGGATTGACCTAGTATTCCGGGCAGAGTATTCTAGAGAGTAGGTGCAGCTCGAGAAAAGTCTTGAAGACGGGAGTGAGAGGTACGAATTATGGAGATTATTAATCTTAGGTCGATAACAGAACGGAGAGCACGAGTCGGGTGGTAGATGGAGATGAGGGAGGAGATATATGGAGGTGTGGCGTTGTGCAGAGCTTTGTGGGTGAGAAGTTTGAACTGTATTCTGTGGTGGATGGGCAACCAGTGAAGTGACTGGCACAGACTAGTGGCATCAGTGTAGCGGTTGGATGGATAGATGAGCCTGGCTGCAGCATTTAGAACAGACTGAAGGGGAGAGAGTTTAGTGAGAGGGAGACCGATTAGTAATGCGTTGCAGTAGTCAAGACTATTGATGAGCGGCAGGGGCAATATTCGAATTTGCAATATTTTGCGAATATTTGTGATCTCCAGGCATTATTTTCTTGATTGTGAAAATTCGCCCAAAAATTCGCATAAACATTTTCGCATAATAATTGGTATTTTAACTGGTATTTAAAAAAACTAATATTCGCGATTACGAATATATTTAGCGATATTCTAAATATTTGCAAATTCTCGAAGTGCCGATATTCACGATTAAAATTCGCAATTCAAATATTCGTTATCAACACTAGTCAAGACGAGAATGGATCAAGGCAACAACAAGAGTTTTTGCAGTTTCCACTGTAAGAAAAGGGCGGATTCTGGCAATATTCTAGAGGTGCAGATGACAAGAGCGTGTAAGTGATTGAATATGGGGAACAAAGGAAAGAGCAGAGTCAAATGTGGCCCCAAGACAGCGTAGCATAGTAGTTATTATAGTGCTGCAGACTGAAATTGAAATATCAAGTTTGGGTGAGTTAGTAGATGGGGGAAAGACAAGAGGTTCAGTTTTATATACAGGGAGGACATGATGTTAGATACAGCTGCCAGACAATTACTGGTGTTTTGGAGTAAAGCAGGGGTGATGTCAGGGGACGAAGTGTATAGTTGGGTGTTGTCAGCATAGAGATGGTATCGAAAGCCAAATCTACTGATAGTCTGTCCGATGGGGGCTGTATAGAGGGAGAAGAGTAGAGGACCTAGTACTGAGCACTCAGGAACTCCAACATCAAGAGGAAGAGGAGAAGAGGAAGAGCCAGCGAATGATACACTAAAGGAGTGGCCAGAGATATAGGAAGAGAACCAAGAGAGGTCAGTGTCCTTAAGGCCAATTGAGTGGAGCATGGTGAGGTTAAAGTTTTTTAACTGACAAACTACAAACCACCAGGTAATATTAACCCCTGGAGATCTTTAAAGGCAAGCATAGGAAACTTCTTGAACGTGCAGAACATACATTTTTATGTATCATCTACTGCAAGAAAATTCCTTTCCTAAAAACATCAATGGCCAGATTTAGAAGAGACAGTCACCCGGTTTTAGCCAAGGGTTGAAGCCCCTGTTTTTTTACTCCCTCCATGTTTTTTTATGGCCCTTTTGGTAATTCTCCATTTCTTTGCTTGGGATATTGCAATCTAATAGGACATTGGATGGGACTAGCCATAGCTAATTCACCTCTCTCCATCACAGCTACTGCATATTGTCTGCCTCTCTAGCATAGATGGCGTTTACCATGGATGTAAGCTGCAAGTGAAAATATGTATAGTTATATATATTTTTTTTGTGTCTTTTTGTGTGCCATGCTGTAGGTGTATTTTGACGGTAATTTTTCATTTTCAACTTTAATGAGGGAAAACAAATAAAAGCTTAATAGTTCTTTATTAAACCATATTGTACACACTAGAACAGATTTACTAATCCTGCAGCAGATTTATCACTGTGGCCCAGCCTGGATGATAAATCTAGTGCAGGGATATATACTTTTCTCTGACTCTATACCAACTATTAGTTGGCTTACTTTCAGACAGATTGCTACACCAGAATTGTGGTGCAACTTTGGTGCAAAATGGCGGACCTAGGTCTTCCCCATTTCCTGCACCCTTATTGAGCATGTTGGTAAACCATAGATGTATCAAATTGAGCCACTGTTTTCTACGTAAGTTTATAAATCCCCATGTACCAGAAAATTGCAAATTGCAAAAGTCAAAAAGTTGCAAATTTTGTCCAAGCACCTTTTGAGCATAAATTTGCAACTTTTTGGGGCTTTATGCCAAGCTCTCCACTTAAAAATAAGTTGGCGGTACGTAGCAGAGAGGGTGTAGCCTCATGCTGCCCAGCACATTTTAACTGAAATCTGCTGGAGTGCGGAGGGCCAGACTTGCGTAATTTATTAAGAGGCCTGCGCCTCTTAATAAATTAGCAGCATCGCACCCCATGTAAATTAGATCAGGACTGGTGTATGATAAGCCAGTCTTGATAAATTCCCCGTAATCCTGTCACACAATAAACTCCACCACAAATTGTGTAGAGATAGCTTTTAAGGTATGTTTTCTGTGCTGCGGCTGTCAACCTTACATAGGACAAAGAATATACAATGGCCTTCAGCCAGCTTCTATTTTGTGAGACTGTGGGCAATACATTATATCAGTTCTATTTCTTATTTAAGCAACCATGCGGACAGCTAAGAGTACAGAACAAATTTACATCCTCAAATGACCCCTGATCCTTATCTAATTATTTAAACTGTTCAGTTGTAGACTAGATGACACTGATGTAACCTTGACAACAGTCAATAGCGCATAATGAGCACATGGAAGCATGTTGACAAGGCTGTTATACATACTGCTCATGTTCAAAAGGATCCATTTATTATTTTATTTCTTTCTGCCTTTAATCATCTCCCAGGAACATTTTTTTTTCCATTTTAACTTTAGAGTACGGCTAATACTAAACACAGTGCAGACAAATAAAGTTGTGATTATCTAATTATTAATTATATTTCTGAAGTTACTCATATCTATCTTTTTATTTTATTTCTATGTTCCGTTATCACAGGCTACTGTTACCCATGACCCACAGTCTGCTTGATTGAAAATCATTCACCTTATTACTTCTGTATATGGCACCAAAACTGCCTGGTGACGAATGGGGCACACTAGCTGTTGTATCCACTGCTTATAACAGCGAGGAACAATGTGATGCACTCCGCTTTTATGATGTATTCAGCTCTCATTATAAGTTCTGCCTTATTTGTCTAATTTTTGGGATAAAGTATGTTATTTACTCCTTTTGAATGTATTCAGTTATCATCCCTCGGATAAAGCATGTTATCCTTACATCCTAAGTATATCCAGCTATTATTGACCCCCTGAGGAACTCGTTTAGGGGAAACGCGTTGGTGTATTATTGCCAAATCACGGGGTATCATTACTAAATTACGATCAAGGGATTTTTTCTTACCATCTTTTTTTTACTAATTTTCTATCCAGGGGTATTATCACCAGATAGGGCAGGCACGAGGACAGGGAAATCCCACAATCAGGGATTGTCCCTGGGCTGAGGTCTAATCAGGGACTGTATATCACTAAGATATATCAAATATTTTTTAAAGTACAGCTACACCTTAAATGGGAAAAATCAATAGACATAGGAAAAGCATGTCAACTATTTATTCACATTCATATTAATCTACTGTACATTTCATGGCAATTTAGAAAGTAGGGCTAAAATATTGCTCGGAAATCTGATAGGATGGTGACAAAACACAGAACTTAGGCTCTGCTCACATTCACGTTAGAAATGCTACTTCACAAATTCTGTCACATACAGAATCTATAACGTTATTCTTCCCTTGAAAAAAAGACACACTATAAACACTACAAGGAAGTAAATTAAGTCCCATTTATAAGGTAATAGAGAGTGGCAGTGGTATTTGGTGGTAACCCCCACTGCTTTGTGGCTTCTGATATGAATCTAAGCCACAAGACAGGTATGTGCACAGCCTAAGAAAATAATACTCACATAATATTTATGTAAATACAAAATAGAACATCTTGTGAATTTACCCCTTAAAGACCCTTGCCTTGCGTCATAGCTGGATGTGACTTAAGGACCAGCGGCATGGACCCGGCAGTGACTAACAGCCGGGTCCCTGCTGCATACGCCGGCATCAGTGAATACACCAATGCCAGCGTATTAACCCCTTGTATGCCGTGGGCAAAGCTGACCGCGGCATTCAGAGGGTTTGCGAAGGGTACTCTCCATCGGGTCCCAGCGCTAAAGTGGCGGGGATCTGATGGCAGAAAAGGCAAGCCGATGCCTTCCATAGGCATTATGGCTCGACTCCTAAGGAAGCCTGTAAGATCTAGCCCTTAGGCTGGGTCTCACAGGCAGGCTGTCAGCATAAAAGCTGGCAGCCAATGCATTATAATACAGGTTGTATTGTAAAGCATTGCGGAGGGGATCAGACCCCAGAAGTTAAGGTCCCATAGTGGGACAAAAATAAAAAGTAGAAAAGAAAGTAAATAAAAGTGTTTTTTATAATAAAAAAGTTTCAAGTTAAAAAATAAATAAAAAAATCCCCAAATAAAACACATAAAATTTAGAAAAAAAAGAAAAAACAGACATATTTGGTATTGCTGCATCCGTAACAACCGGCTCTATAAAAATATCCACCCCCTCACCTGAACACCGTAGAAAAAATCTAATAAAAATTGTGCTAAAACTAAAAATTTTTGTCACCTAACATCACAAAAAGTGCAACACTAAGCGATCAAAAAGGTGTATGCCCTCCAAAATAGTACCAATCAAACCATCACCTTACCCCGCAAAAAAAGGGCCTCAGAATATGGAGACACTAAAACATGATTTTTTTGTTTCAAAAATGGTTTTATTGTGATAAAAGTGAAAAAAAAAATTGACATATTAGGTATCGCCTTGTCCGTAAGTACCAGGTCTATTAAAATATCACATGACCTAACCCCTCAGATGAACACCGTAATTTTTTTTAAAATAAAAACTGTGTCAAAAAAGCCAAAATAGTACCAATCAAACCATCATCTCATCCTGCAAAAAATGAGACCCTACCTAAGACAATCACCCCAAAAAAAAAAGCTATAGCACTCAGAATATAGAGTCTATAACATAATTTTTTTGTTTCAAAAATGCATTTATTGTGTGAAACTTAAATAAATAAATAAAAAGTAGACATATAAGGTATTGCCGAATCAGTAACAACCTGCTGTATAAAAATATCACATGACCTAACCCCTCAAGTGAACACTGTAAAAAAATTCTATAAAAACTGTGTAAAAAAAATTTTTGGTCACCTTATATCACAAAAAGTGTAATATCAAGCAATCAAAAAGTCATGTGCACCCGAAAATAGTACCAATCAAACCGTCATCTCATACCAATAAAAAGAGCCCCTACATAAGACAGTCGCCCCCACCAAAAAAAAAATATGGCTTTCAGAATGTGGAGATACTCAAAAATAAATAAAAATAAATGCTTTGTTATGTAAAACTTAAACAAACAACCAAAAAAGTAGTCATATTTGGTATTTTCACATCCGTAACAACCTGCTCTATAAAAATAGCACATGATCTAACCTGTCAGATGAACATTGTAAAAAGAAAAAAATTAAAACTGTAACTTACTTTACAAAAAGTTTAATATAGAACAACCAAAAATCATATGTATCCTAAAATAGTACCAACAAAAAAGCCACCTTATCCCGTAGTTTCCAAAATGGGGTAACTTTTTTGGAGTTTCTACTCTCAGGGTGCATCAGGGGGTCTTTAAATGTGACATGGCAACTTAAAATTATCCCAGTGAAATCTGCCCTCCAAAAACCATTTGGAGTTCCTTTCCTTCTGCGCCCTGCCATGTGCCCGTACAGCAGTTTACGACCACATATGGGTTGTTTCTGTAAACTACAGATCCAGAGTAATAAATATTGAGTTTTGTTTGGCTGTTAACCCTTGCTTTGTTACTGGAAAAAATTGATTTAAATAGAAAATCTGCCAAAAAAGTTAAATTCGGAAATTTCATCTTTATTTTCCTTTAATTCTTGTTGAACACCTAAAGTATTAACAAAGTTTGTAAAATCAGTTTTGAATACCTTGAGGGGTATAGTTTCTAAAATGTGGCCATTTTTGGGTGGCTTCTATTATGTAAGCTCCACAAAGTGACTTTCAGACCTGAACTGGTCCTTAAAAATTGGGTTTTAGAAATTTTCTTCAAGATTTTAAGATTTGCTTCTAAACTTCTAAGGCTAATTTCACACTAGCGGCAAGGAACTCCGGCAGGCTGTTCCGGCGGGTGAACAGCCTGTTTGATCTGAGCTGCCGCTAGTGCACACATGCCCCCAGACTACCACTCCGGCCCCATTGACTATAATGGGGGCAGGCCAGAGTTCTGGCAGCAGCATGGCAAACATGCCGAGAGGCGGCCAGAATAAAACTATGACATGTCGTAGTTTTATTCCGGACGCCTCTCAGCATGTTTGTCGTGCTGCCGCCGGAACTCCGTCCCACCCAGCCTTTCGGAGTTTCTTGCTGCTAGTGTGATAGTAGCCTAGCATCCAAAAAAAGGAAAATGTCATTTACAAAATGGTCCAAACATGAAGTAGTCATATGGGAAATGTAAAGTAATAACTATTTAGGATATTTTGCGAATTTTTCAAAATTTTGGGTAAATTTGGTTTTTTTTATAAATAAAAATGAAATATTTTGACTCAAATTTACCACTGACATGAAGTACAACATGTGACAATAAAACAATCTCAGAATGGCTTTGATAAGTTAAAGAGTATTAAAGTTATCACCACATAAAGTGACACATGTCCGATATGCAAAAAATGGCCTGGTCCTTAAGGTGAAAAATGGCAGGGTCCTGAAGGGGTTAAAAAAATTACTTGTTCTTACATAGTAACATAGTATATAAGGCCGAAAAAAGACATTTGTCCATCCAGTTCGGCTTGTTATCCTGCAAGTTGATCCAGAGGAAGGGAAAAAAAACAACTGTGAGGTAGAAGCCAATTTTCCCCACTTTAGGGGAATAAAAAATTCTATCCTGACTCCAATCAGGCAATCAGAATAACTCCCTGGATCAACGACCCCTCTAGTAGCTATATCCTGTAATATTATTACGCTCCAGAAATACATCCAAGCCCCTCTTGAATTCCTTTATTGTACTCACCATCACCACCTCCTCAGGCAGAGAGTTCCACAGTCTCACTGCTCTTACTGTAAAGAATCCTTTTCTATGTTTGTGTACAAACCTTCTTTCCTCCAGACGCAGAGGATGTCCCCTCGTCACAGTCCTGGGGATAAATAGATGATGAGATAGATCTCTGTACTGACCCCGGATATATTTATGCATATTAATTAGATCTCCCCTCAGTCGTCTTTTTTCTAAAGTGAATAACCCTAATTTTGATAATCTTTCAGGGTACTCTAGTTGCCCCATTCCAGTTATTACTTTAGTTGCCCTCCTCTGGACCTTCTCCAGCTCTGCTATGTCTGCCTTGTTTACAGGAGCCCAGAACTGTACACAATACTCCATGTGTGGTCTGACTAATGATTTCTGAAGTGGTAGGACTATGTTCTCATCACGGGCATCTATGCCCCTTCTGATGCAACCCATTATGTTATTGGCCTTGGCAGCAGCTGCCTGACACTGGTTTTTGCAGCTTAGTTTGATGTTTATTAAAATTCCTAGATCCTTTTCTTAAAGAATAAAACCTACAATAATCTATTTGTTTTATTAAAAATTACAAATTCCACATTCAATGACTGTATACATTCAAAATTAATGTAATCCAAGGTATAGAAACAAAAAAAATATGACCATTTACCAAGTATAAAACTGGCATTCATTAATTGTAACCTAATCCGACATACTGTATATGTATTACTTTAAATGCATTGTCACCAATCAATATTGGAGTTATTACAATAATGGACTAAAATCCCCATTTACGTATTTAGTATTCTGTAATCTGCTTAATTGGTCCTAAAGTTATTCAAGAGTTAAATGGAAATAGGAAATCAAGCACATCAATCAAATAATTATTTCCCCGCCGCCAGCCACTGGATCCTAATGAAGAAATAAACAAAGTTAATCAGGACAAGGAGAGTAATTACAAAATATGCTTGTGTCCTAAGAAAGTAATATCATGCAAATGGTTATTAAATAAGCTGCGCTCTGCTTTGCATTTTCCATCATTTAATAATACAGTGCTCCAGCTTCAGGAGAACAATATTCCAAGTTTATTAAATCATTTATTTGACTTTAAAGGTCTGGTAGGCAGTTCAGAGAGAGATGTATCACTATGTAAAATGAGTAATTGCAGCAATTTATATTAATAGGCTTGGGGAATAAAAATGGTGAGAGGTAAGCTCAAGATAGTTTGGGTTTAATTAGCAGAGCTTTGTATTTTTAGCCTGTGCAGTGCCAGGGGAGCTTACAGGGGTTGTCCAACTTTGAAACACAGGTGCCTGCCAGACCTGTGTGGGGAAGAATACTTACCTGTACTCCTGGTTGGTTTCATTTCCTAAATGTCATCATGCTTTGGTTCCGTGCTTGTCAACTTCCAGCGTGAAGTGCAGTCTCGCCTGCTGCTGCAGCCAAAGACTTCAGTACTAATGTGTACGCCAAGAAACACGTGACTGAATGATGTGCCCCTTGGGGGGGGGGAAGTCATCTCTGTGGCTGGTCATTCGCTGCAGTTGCATATGTGACCTTTGTACACTCTAGAAGTTGACAAGCAGGGAACCGGAGTGTGGAGAACCGGAGGAGTCATATCCAAGTGGTGGGGAACAGGTAGCTATGATTACCTCCACAATTCTAGTGGGTTGGGGCAGCTGGGGGAACCCATTCAATGTAAATGAATACAACGAAACTGACCTTTAACACCAGTATTGTGTTGTCAGGTAAAGTAAGTTTTTATCTGCGACTGCGCTAAACATTGCACATTAAAAACCATGGCTACAGACACTACAACCTCCTAGTTGTACAGAGCCATGATATGATACCCATACAAGTGTATGCCCTTAGGCTAAGTGCACATCAAAAATGAAGGGTGAAATATGGCTGCATGCATGTATGTTGTTCAGCAAAAGGCCAGTATTCATGCTAGATTCTGAGTGACCTCATGATAGTGAATGAGATGTGGTGAACACCAGCAATGTCCCATATTGTATATCAAGTGTGCTGGGCATCCAGTGATGTAATAGGTGTCAGGGTCTGTGGAGAGGTACACATGATTTGGGCCAGTTACTCTGCAGTTAGGTACCGTTTACTGGGGAGACAAAAGGGTCAGTGAAGTCCTTAACTACACTCTGCCCTAAATCCATAGAAGCCTCCTTGACAAATGAAGGTTTGCCAACGTGATTGAGTCTGGAGTTTGAGTGAGATAAGTTGAATCTCTCTACTGGGATGTGAATTGGGACAAATATCAAACATCTAATAATAATGATGATGACCCTTTATCCAGGACCTCTCCTCAAAGAGTACTAATCTATCTATACCCTGTGGGAGTAATACAGTTGTCCCTTACATATATAGATTGGCTCCTTCCCTAATTTATTTTTATTATCTGCATTTGCTGATTGGGGTTTTATTATTCATTGATTAAAAGTTATATTTTAATATGGTTAACTAGTGCAGTGATAGTTATATGTAATACACTTGAGTTATTAGTATTGCAGGGATGTGAATCTACCCTTAATATACCTCCAACAGTTTTTTTTCTTAATTCCAACAAAATAATTGTCAGAAGCCACTAGATTTTATATTTACTGAGTTATAAGGAAGAGTTACTTCTAGCAGAGAATAGCCTTCTATACCTGGATGTTATATACCAAGGATAGTACAGCAGCACAAGGAAGTTGTATGTCACCTGTTTGCCGCCATACAGATTCTGTGTACACAGCTTTGCCACTTACATGGGGCCTTAAAAGCATTTCCTCTGATCACAGGATCATGTTCCTTTTCTCTGCAATGAAAATGAAGGGGTCCATGAATGGATTCACATAGAGTGTTTAGGTGAGGTTTAATAAGGTTTTTATACATTTTTACCTTTATTTTGTGTATGTAAAAAACAGCATCTACAGTGCTGCCCATAATTATTCATACCCCTGGCAAATTTTGACTTAAAGTTACTTTTATTCAACCAGCAAGTATTTTTTTGACGGGAAATAACATAGGTGTCTCCCAAAAGATAATAAGACGATGTACAAGAGGCATTATTGTGGAAAAAAAAAAACATTTCTCAGCTTCTATTTACATTTGAGCAAAAAGTGTCCAGTCCAAAATTATTCATACCCTTCTCAATAATCAATAGAAAAGCCTTTATTGGCTATTACAGCAATTAAACGTTTCCTATAATTGTAGACCAGCTTTTTGCATGTCTCCACAGGTACTTTTGCCCATTCATCTTTAGCAATGAGCTCTAAATCTTTCAGATTGGAGGGTCTTCTTGCCATCACCCTGATCTTTAGCTCCCTCCACAGATTCTCAATTGGATTCAAGTCTGGACTCTGGCTGGGCCACTCCAAAACGTTAATGTTGTCTGCTAACCATTTCTTCAACACTTTTGCTGTGTGTTTTGGGTCATTGTCATGCTGAAATGTCCACTGGTGCCCAATGCCAAGTTTCTCTGCAGACTGCCTGATGTTGTCGTTGAGAATCCTCATGTATTGCTCTTTTTTCATGGTGCCGTTTACTGTGATTAGGTTCCCTGGTCCATTGGCTGAAAAACACCCTCAAAGCATTAGGTTCTCACCACCATGTTTGACAGTGGGGATGGTGTTCTTTGGGTTGAAGGTTTCTCCTTTTTTACGCCAAATGAAGGAAACATCATTGTGACCAAACAATTCAACTTTTGTTCCATCTGACCATAACACAGAAGACCAGAAGTCTTTTCTTTGTCAAGATGAGCTTTTGCAAAGGCCAAGCAAGCTTTTGTGTGCCTGGTCTGCATCCGAGGAACCTAGCAGTGTGCAGTGTCCATTGGATTGTCTGCCTTGAGACATTGCCACCAGCAGAGCCCAGATTCATCAGGATGGCCTTGGTGGTGATCCTTGGATTCTTTTTCACCTCTCTAACTATCCTCCTGGCCAGCACAGGTGTGTGTGTCACTTTTGGCTTCCGACCACGTCCTCTGAGATTTTACACAGTGGGGAACATCTTGTATTTTTTGCTCAAATGTAAATAAAAGCTGAGAAATGTTTTTTTCACAATAATGCCTCTTGGACATCGTCTTATTATCTTTTGGGAGACACCTATGTCATTTCCCGTCAAAAGATTACTTGCTAGTTGAATAAAAGTAACTTTAAGTCAAAATTTGCCAGGGGTATGAATAATTATGGGCAGCACTGTACATGTTTACTTGTTGTCAGTAAGATAAGACTAAGTTCTCAGCACACAAGGATTGCTTTCCTTGTGCACAAACATGAGCACATTTTTTAATGGCCAACCAATTCGATTTGGGTCTGAATAAATTCAACCGGAACAATTGCCTGGAAAGCTATATCCTACTCTTTCCTTGATTTTTTTCAAATTGAATCACACAGTATTTGTATTCCAGAATTTTTGGGAAAATTTTGATCGAATTTCAAATTTTTTAACATCTGTACTTGTGCATTATATCACAGATAAATGGGGCTGTACTGTAGTTCTCTGCTCAACCGCTGCTAAGACGCACAGTTGTGCAAGGAAAAACTTTTTGGCTTCTCCATTCTGGAAGCAATGGCATAGTCTAATCTTTTTCCATCTCTTTATGAAATGGAAGAACCTCTTTAACATCAGACAGTTTAGTCATTTTCTCAGAACCATGACAGGAAAACAGTTTATTATGTTCAGTGTAAACTGGAAATATGGTATGCATGATTTTAAGCTACTTTCACACTTGTGAGATCCGTTTGAAGGCTCTCACAAGCGGCCCCGAAAGGATCCGTTCATCCCCAAGACATTCTGAATGGATAAGGATCCGTTCAAAATGCATTAATATGGCTCTGTTCCGCCTCCATTCCCCTCAGGAGGCGGACACCCAAACGCTGTTGCAGCGTTTTGGTGTCCGCCTGGCCGCGCAGAGCCAAACGGATCCGTCCTGACTTACAATGTAACTCAATGGGGACGGATCCGTTTGACGTTGACACAATATGGTGCAATTGCAAACTGATCCGTCCCCATTGACTTTCAATGCAAAGTCAGGAGTCCCTATTAATATACCATCGGATCAGAGTTTTCACCAAACCGATGGTATATTTTAACTTGTAGCGTCCCCATCACCATGGGAAAGCCTCTATGTTAGAATATACCATCGGATTTGAGTTAGATCATGAAAACTCAGATCCGACAGTATATTCTAACACAGAGGCGTCCCCATAGTGAGGGGGACGCTTCAAGTTAGAATATACTAACAACTGTGTACATAACTGCCCCCTGCTGCCTGGCACCACCTGATCTCTTACAGGGGACTGTGATCCGCACAATTAACCCCTCAGATGCCGCACCTGAGGGGTTAATTGTGCGGATCTCAGCCCCCTGATTGGGTGCTGCCAGGCAGCAGGGGCCAGACCCACCTCACTCCCCAGTATTAAAAGCATTGGTGGCCAGTGCGCCCCCCCCTCCCTCCCCAGTATTAAAAGCATTGGCGGCAGTAGCCACAGGCTAACAACCCCCCCCCCATCATTGGTGGCAGCGAAGCGGCATTTCCGATTGGAGTCCCAGTTTAATCGCTGGGGCTCCGATCGGTTACCAGTAGGAGGAGCGCCGGTCGGCCACAGACAGCGCAGGTAAGTATAAGCTAAGTAACCATTGTCATTATATGGGAACAGGTTTTGCATCTTCTCATATCACAGGAATGGGTTCCTTTTTCTGTAGTACATGGCCTTGAACTTGATCTGATCAGAATATTCCTTAGATTTGGAGGTTATCGGTAAGCTAGTAAGGGGGAATCTGGGAAGATTGTTTTTAGTCGATCATCCTTACGTAGGACATGATGTAATTTTTGGAAAGTTTTACTCAGTACCTCAAGTTGTGGGTTGTAGGTCACAACCAGAGGTACGCACTGGTTCTGTTTCTTTTCATTGTATTGGAGAAGTTGACTTCTGGGGACCTTGATGGCTCATGTGATCTGATCTTAAATTCAAGCAGGATGATAGCCCTGGTGTAAAAATGTCCTTTTCCGATATTGTAAATGCTCATCCCTGTCTGATGGGCTGGAACAGATTCGGTTATATCTGATGGCTTGACTAACCCAAATGGAAAAATTTAAACTCACAAAAAGAGCTATTTTGATGTAAATGTTAAAGTAATTTTGGTAGCCAGAACGAATATTGATACAAAATCAGAAACTGAAATAAACTGCACTGTACCTGACCTAAAGTGTGTATTCATATTTACTGTTTAATTTGGTGCCTTGGTGGTTGCACTAATAGCATTCAGAAGCCCTAGATGTCAAAGTACAGTGAATGTGAATTTGAAAGGTAGGAAAATGTAATAAAAAACTAAAGACCTATAGCATACTGCAATTTTCAAAAAAGTAATGATATAGTTGTGGTAACGTTGTAGTCAAGGGACCATCGTACAACGTCAGTGTTCCCTAATCAGAACAAAAGTTCCCCAAAAATCTAAATACTTCTGACATAATTGAACTTCTGACAATCACTGCAAGTCACCCTTGACTTTCTCAGTGAATTTACCACCAGCATTGCCTGACCTTAAGTTGCTGTGGAGCCTTAGACAAATAAGGAGCAAGTACAATAGTGAGTCCTACAAAAAATAATATTTGAAAGGAAAATCATATTCTTCAATTATCTCAGAGATCAGGTCAGACATACTGCCAGTGCAGTTGGTTTAGTTTTGAAGTTGCTACAAGTGGTGAAGGA
Source organism: Bufo gargarizans (assembly GCF_014858855.1). Lineage (NCBI taxonomy): Eukaryota > Metazoa > Chordata > Amphibia > Anura > Bufonidae > Bufo > Bufo gargarizans. The sequence continues at coordinate 582,778,969 of NC_058080.1, read as the reverse complement.
CTCAGCAATAGAACGGAAGCTGGAGGATAAGGGAGGGACAAAAAAGTTTTAATTTCTGTTTCAGCCATGGCCAACATAAACAAGGCTAAGCATGGTAGAGGAGGAGGAAATGCAGCAGTGAGGGGAAATGCTCCCTCGGCACAACATGCTATTTCACTCTCTTGCTTCAACTCTCAACTTCTCCACTCTTGACTCAACTATATATTCTGCCAATCCCCCCCCACCACCACCACCACCACCACCCCGGTAGGAAGCAGGACTAGGCCCACTTCTGCCTAAAAAGGGGGAGAATGGAATGGTAAGTTCCATTCTATCTAAAGGTACTTTCTGGCAGATACACTGCCACCTGCTGGAAAACCAGTCACATTATATGTAATAATAGTTGCATAACCATATTATTAAGGCACCTTATCACAGGACCTGGAATTAAATACAGTACACAGATGACAGTCTCTGCTAACCATTAGAGGCAGTGGCTATGTGTAAGAATAGTACTGCCCTCTCTGGGGAACTACAATTGCAAACCTCTAGTAATAATAATAAAGGAATGGTACCACATACAATTATAAGCATAGATGCTCCAGAAATGTTATTACATGGCAGATGTGACATGTCAGGAGAGGTGTATGGTTCTCTTTAATGTGCATGGGAACCTTTAGAGCCCATGCACACATGGATATCACAACTCAGTATGGAGCTGTAATATGATACTCTTAGACTTATATAGGGTTTTACTGTACCTCTGTATGCCTCTAACTTCATATGGATTCATATGGTGTTTTCTGACAAATTCTCCAAAATAATGACACCATGCAAACCACAATACAGCAGCACAAAAAACACCTACGGCTTCAGTAAGTAGTTGCAGGTACTTAGTGAAGTTTAGGTACTAAAACAGTAATATAACATTCCCGTTGTAATCTATTCTGGATCCTCATTTTCTGTTATATTGCTCTACATAAACTAATATACAAATATTGCAGACAAATGAGTTACAAGAACACGGATCAAGTGCACAACCTGCTGCTTCCACCTTCCTTAAATACTATCCTTTCCGTGCACTGCAGGTCTCTGAAGAGTGGAACTTGAAGATACAAATGCTTTTTAGGTTTATTTTGCTCTGTTCTAAAGAAGAAACATTGTTCTCCTTCCCTGTTGAGACCGAATGTGAAATAATGCGAAATCTTGGTGCCCACAGCTGCCAACAGCCATGAAAGTGCTTTTGTTGCTCCTAGCACTTTCTGGTAATGACAAGACTGACATCTAATTGTCACTCTGCTGTTTCAAAAGTGGATGAATTGCTCATTTTCAGAGCTTGCCATGTGGCAAATATGCAGATGCTGTTATCAAATATCTAGCTACATGCTAGAACAAGAAATATCTAGGCAATTGTCATGATTTAACAATATTTGCATTCTTTTGGAACTCTCACAGCAAATTGTAGGTAAGCAGCCCCTTATGCCTCTGTGTCCTCTGGGAAAAACAGAACTTGAACAGAATGTATGTGTGGGAGAATGTTTTTGAAATTTTTGGCCAAACTTTTTCATTATTTTTTTTTATGCTTAAAGGGGATGTCCTTGAGTGGAATGGAACATGTGGTGCTTGGTAATTACATGTGCAGGTAAAAACGATATGCCTGTGTGCCATAGATCTGTCATTATAATATGTTGCCCTATATAAGGGGCAGCAGTGGCATGTTGCAGAAACAGGGCCATCCACCTAGTAGCAAGCATGGCATAAAAATTGTGCTATTTAGTTACTAGGAGAACTGAACCCATAAGTCAGCCATATTGCACGATGAGAAGGGAAAAACTCTGAATGTATTGATAACTTTTAGAAATTTTCAATACATTGTGTAACACCCCTTTGGGCAGCCCTTGGTAGATGGCATAGTATGGTGGTTCTAACCTCACTATGGCACAGTGCCTCAGGATGTATGGCAGTTCTCATCTCAGTATAGCACAGTGCATCCACCCAAATCTTGCTTGGGGCTCTATAGGATAGCAGAAGGGTCTTCATCTTCTGCCATGGTTGACTTGGGAACCTGCCCAGCTCAGTACATGAGGAAGTGAACTGATCAACAGGTTTATTTTTGAAAAGGAAAACAATGGTGAAGAACATAAAGATAATGCAATAAAAAGAGGAGAAAACCCCAGGTGAAGGGACCAAGCTATCTGTAACAGTAAACAGTGATGGTGGTCACACATACTCCTCTTTAACAGAGAAATACAGTATAACTTCCCAGCTATCTACTCCTAGGGCTCAGACCGCTATTAACTCCTGTCTAACAATTAACCTAGTCTGAACGTTGGGGCCTGGTTTCAGAAACATTGGCACACTACTTTTGGTGCACTCAGAGGCTTGGATGACTGTGAAGTTTGTGGTAGGATCCACCTGGAATGCAGGCTGGATTGTGGATATTTATTTATTTATTTTATGCACTTATATAGCGCTACTATATTTCACAGCACTTTACAGACATTAGCATCCAACTGTCCCCAATGGGGCTCACAATCTAAGGTCCCTATCAGTATGTCTTTGCAGTGTGGGAGGAAACCAGAGTACCCTGAGGAAACCCACGCAAACACAGGGAGAACATACAAACTCCATGCAGATGTTGTCCTTGGTCGGATTCAAACCTGGGACCCTAGCGCTGCAAGGCACCAGTGCTAACCACTGAGCCGCCATGCTGCCCGCAGTATCTGGACTCTTTCCTTGCACACAAGATCCACAGGTGCTGTCTGGTCTGGACTGTACTGTCTTTCCTGAAGAAATGCTCACATCTGTTTGTTGAGATCTCTCAGTCTTTCTATCTTCCGGCAATGCTGCTGTCTCTAAAATGGCTGCTGATCCACTTTATTCTTTAGCTTTTCCCCCTGGTTACCATGCTGTTGGTTGCAGGGAGGGGCAAGTGCCCATGGGATTTGTAGTACACTTCCCATGCCTGCTGCTGTGAGTCTCTGCTATTAATTGACAGCAGCATCTGCTTTCTCAGCAACATTAATGCCTGCTAATTTGTGTTCCTGCTTGTGATTGACAGAAGCAGTATCTGCCTTTTTCTGCGGGGGTTACAACTGTATGAAATAAAAAAAAAATGATGCCCAGAGCATGTTTTTTTTTTTAATGGAACTCAATAGTAGATGTACGTAATACATAGGCAAACAGTTATGCGCCAGAAATAATTGGTGCACAGAGAGTGCACCTCCCCTTTTTTATGCCATGAAACTAAAAGTCTATAAAAGCCTTATAAGCATGCATGGAGTTTAAGCATGCATGGGATAGGCATAAGGCCATCCTTCATATAGGATAGGACCAGGGGCTATCCATAGTATTCAGTATATTGGGCAAACTAGATGGGCCAAATGGTTCTTATCTGCCGACACATTCTATGTTTCTATGTAAACATTATCATTTGAGTAATGTCAGGTATGCACGGGCTTGCAGTTCAAGATGTAACATCTCATGGATGTGGCCCTTCTGAAGTGAAGGTGGCACATTGGGTTTGTACAAGCCAAGTCCATCTTCAGCTGGGAGCATTATTATCACCTTGAACCATACTATGGGACACACAAGTAGCTCTTCTGGGCTTCTAGGAAAAAGATACAAAGTTAGTTTTTCTTCCTAAAAGAGAAGAAAATTATGGATAGATTTCTGCGCAGACTACATCCCTTGTGAAAATTAATGGAGACACCGAGCTTCAGAAAATCTTCAACAAACCATTATGAGAAGGTTATTTCCACAGCGGAACACAGTGCAGGGATTGACAAGTTTCAGCCCCATGGAATAACAAAGCGAAAGTCTTTATGTTGCAGCCAGGCCCTCTGCTGTGTTCTCTCTCTCTATTCTACCCAAATCAGAACTGTTTCAAAAAGTTGGGTCATGTTTCGATTCTCTTTATTTTACTCACTTATATAACACTGACATATTACGCAGTGCTTTACAGACATTATCATCACTCACTGTCCCCAGTAGGGCTTACAGTGAGTCCTTATCAGAATGTCTTTGGGAGGGAAGAGAAGAATATAAAGCAGAGGCAGAGCCTTGGGTGCACTACTGCAATAAAATGCTATTTCAACAGTAAGCTGAAAGTGTACTCATTGCTGTTGTGAAAGTCACAAGAGGTATGCCAGTTTATTGGGATTAAGGTAATCCCTGACCATTCCCTGTTAGGAGCTCTGGTGCTACTGCTCTTGTCCTGAAGCCGGTGATCACAGGGTTGGGTCTGGACAGTTCATGAGAGATAGAAGGGAAGAAAAGGTGCAGGACTCGGTTGGCGCTGCACAAGGGGCACAGAGATCTCAGGTTTTCATGGATACTTCAAGCTTATTTTATAACCTTAAAACGTGTATTCGAAGGCAGGATGGCCTTTTTCATCAGGTAAAAGATACATGACGTGCATTCACTCATTTAAATAGCACTTTTGGTGTGCAGATTCAGTGGGTGGGGATAGAAAAGCATGAGTGACAATTCCATGTAAATTCACCCTGGTAAGTATGTAACAGCTAGAACACCAGGTATCTTTTACCTGATGAAGAAGGCAATCCTGCCTTTGAAACATGTTTAAATAAACTTGAAGTATAGAGGAAAACATGAGATGTGTTCAGTATGTAGCACTAAGAGAGTCTTGCTTCTTTTCTTTCCTTCTATCTTTTTGGGAGGAAAACCATGCAAACACTGGGAGAACATACAAACTCCAGGGAGATGTTGTCATTGGTCAGATTTGAATCTATGTCTCCAGCACTGCAAGGCACCAGTACAAAATACTGAACCACCCTTCTCATCTCTAGTTTGAAGTTATTCCATTTCTCCCACATCCATCGCACACAGAAATTAGAGGAGAACCTGTTTCCTAATTTTCTCACACTCAGTCAGAAGCAACACCTTGTAGAGAACATTGCAGAGAATTACCCACTTGTACTGATGTAAATATATTACCTGGGCTGAGATAAAACTGTCTATTTAGCTATTCAGTCTCCCTGGCTGTGTATGTCTCATTTCCTGCTCATGCCTCCCCCTCACCTCTCCATAGAGTTGTTCGGGATGATGTAATCTGATCCTTTAATGAGCAGCAGCCATCCAAGAGGGATTTCTCATGATTGTCAAAGACAAAACATTTTGGAAATAGTGGAAAGCGATGAAACAGATGGACAACTCTAGAACAAGGCATTTTTCTCTGATAAGATATATTACAAAATGTTGTATGGTCAATTGTACTGTTGACTTATGCAAAGTTGTATGAAAAGTTAGTGATCATTTAATGTTGGGATAAATACTGTAGTTAACGGTATGGTACCTGGAAGGGCAGCATGGGTGACAATAGAGAATGCTGTTTATCAGTTTATGTGTTTACTAGATACAAAACAATGCAAAAAAATCACCACTGGAAATGAAAGCTTCAGAAGTAACCAGTAAACCTAGGGTCAGCTCGTGCTTTAACAATAGTGAAATTGTAGAGATCCAGTTTTCTATACAAGTTCTGACACACTACTCTCTTTTTTGCTATAAGATGTCAGCTCATATCACATTGGACTTTAGGAATGTAGGAGTGGGGCTTTTTAGCAGATTTCCTTCTTGCTAATTTGTTTTGTCACAACCTATAACAAAGATCCACATTTTCTCTGAATTTTGAAACAGAAATGCCAGCAGCCATGCCAGCAAAGTAATCATCACTTAATCAAGGATATTACTGTGTCACAACCAGACATCTGAGAAGCTCTGACAGATGCCTTTCAGAACCTCCTCCTTGAGCTTTCTTTGTTTTGGTTTTCAGTTCCTCATCTCGTTAGCCTCTCTCAGCTGTCTTGTAGTTGGACTGATTGCATCCCTTTAAATTCCTCCCCATAATGCATTAATGTGCGGTTTATACAACTTCCTGGAGTGTGTGTGCATGCTGATCCTACTTCTCAGTCTTCTACAAGAAAAGTGATGTACATTCATTTGTGATTTTATGTTTGCTGGATCCCAGGTGACCCTGACTCCCTCCGTGTCTAGTGTAGGGAGCCGGTGGTTGTGTCCCCTCACTATTGTAGGGTGTTCAGGTGTTATATAGTCGAGGTACGAGGATATGCGATCATCCACCATTGGGGTGTTCGCATAGGCTGAGCAGAGTCACGGAGAGTGCCAGGTCTTATGCAGGGGTCTCCCTTTTGTTCCTTAGTTTTGGATCCAGGGAGTCATATATTCATTTTGCATTGTCTTGTTTCCTGTACACCTTCCATGACATACTGTATATATGGATATGAAGTATTGATTATAGCAAGTAAAGTCTACAAAGTGTGTCATTTTCATAGGTATGGATGTAGTAGGGTTAATACTCATGTTTTATGAGATGTGTTAACTAAACTAAAGTTAACTAAATGCGTTAAGTAATTGCTTTTCAATGGCTTTTGTTTCAAGATAACGCAATGAGATAATGAAATTTGAGTTAAAGGGAACCTGTCATGTGGATATTTGATTATAATCTAACTAATTATATACAATCATTAACTACTAAAAAGTGCCTTAGATGTATTCACTTACTGGTGTGACAGATGGTTACCTCATAATATACACACAAAGATGCCACATGCTAATGAGCTGATTCGAGTCCGGCGTGATGTCATTGAGTCCAGCGTATATTTAATTCAGAGCTATAGCCACTCCCCTGCCCACCTGCTGCTGATTCCTATGGAAACAAACTGTCACTCAGCAGCAGGTGGGCGGGGAGAGTCAGGAGCTCATAAATATTTATGACTCATCATTATCAGCTGGAGCTTTTCAATACAAGATGTTGGCAGATTGACTGGGTCAATTAAAGAAAGTGACCCAGCATTGTGCTAAGAGAATCAGTCACTTATTTATGTTGCCCTTAGTTAGGACACCATAAAACTGGTGACAGGTTCCCTTTAAGGGATTATCAAAAGTGGTCAAATAAAAATGAAAGGTTTTATCGAATGACCAAACTTATTTCATATTCAAAGTCCACTCCGCATGGTCATAACTCTAGGACAGGGATGCTCAACCTGCAGCCCTCCAGCTTTTGAAAAACTACAACTCCCACCATGCCCTAATAGCTGTAGACTGTTCAGGCATACTGGGAGTTGTTGTTTTGCATCAGCTGGAGGGCTGCAGATTGAGCATGCCTGCTCTAAGGGATTTAAAGGTAGCAGTCATACCTGGACCTCGGTGCTGGAGACAGCACAAAGACCCCACTGCTACATAAGAAGATACCAGTATCATAAGTGGCACATAGTAGTTGGGTGTCTAGTGATAGATATGGCATTAGGGTTCTGGTGCACTGAAGAATATTTATTAATGGAAAATCAATTAATTGGCATCATATGATCACAGATCTAAGCTAGCACACCCTTAAATAGTCTAGGATCTCAAAATTGGTGGCTCACCTCAGGCAGGGTTCTGGATGGTGCTGCTAGCCCAATTTAGAGGATCACCCCTCCTCTAGTGATAAATGTAACAGAAATTGAAAGTGAGGGAGAGCACTCAACACCTGGAACCAGTTAGTGATGCATAAAATTATTTATTAAATCCCCATATAACAATATGACATATAACATACAAATGGACCATATAAACTAAAAATGCAATAAAATACAATAAAGATGCCACTTAGAAAATGGTTAAATAATAACAGTCTCTTCTATTCAAGGCTGATAATGTAGCAAATGAGTTATACCGCTGTGTTACAGTGTCCCATGCGCATATAGCAATAGTCAATGGATTTAGCTGGCTCTTAAGTGCTACTCCAATAACGGCCCAACAGTAGTGCAGATGGATTCAGTAATGTCCGCCACCACATATAAACAGGACTTGATATCCTTAGATGCCAATGATCTTATAAACATGCACCTTCCGTTGGTAAGCCTCACCGCATGAGGTTTGAACTGATAATGTTCCTACCTTCCTCTGGTTTCGAGGACGTCCCGCCGGACGTGTGCGGTGGATGGGCTGCGAGCGGCTGTTCCGGCGTCTCGCTCGTGGTGTCTGTGATCAGCTGTTCCCAGATCTCGCGGGATTTCGGAAGTAGTATGTCCCTGGACTGCACAGCAATGATTAGAAGTTCTGTACTTCTTCCGCTAGTTAAATTGTTTGCATGGCCATGCGTCTATTGCGGAGGTGCTTCTGATACAGGTGTGCGGACCAGACGCGTTTCGGGAACTCCTTCCCTTCGCCACTGGCGAAGGGAAGGAGTTCCCGAAACGCGTCTGGGCCGCACACCTGTATCAGAAGCACCTCCGCAATAGACGCATGGCCATGCAAACAATTTAACTAGCGGAAGAAGCAAGATCCCTGAGACGCTAAGTACAGAACTTCTAATCATTGCTGTGCAGTCCAGGGACATACTACTTCCGAAATCCCGCGAGATCTGGGAACAGCTGATCACAGACACCACGAGCGAGACGCCGGAACAGCCGCTCGCAGCCCATCCACCGCACACGTCCGGCGGGACGTCCTCGAAACCAGAGGAAGGTAGGAACATTATCAGTTCAAACCTCATGCGGTGAGGCTTACCAACGGAAGGTGCATGTTTATAAGATCATTGGCATCTAAGGATATCAAGTCCTGTTTATATGTGGTGGCGGACATTACTGAATCCATCTGCACTACTGTTGGGCCGTTATTGGAGTAGCACTTAAGAGCCAGCTAAATCCATTGACTATTGCTATATGCGCATGGGACACTGTAACACAGCGGTATAACTCATTTGCTACATTATCAGCCTTGAATAGAAGAGACTGTTATTATTTAACCATTTTCTAAGTGGCATCTTTATTGTATTTTATTGCATTTTAGTTTATATGGTCCATTTGTATGTTATATGTCATATTGTTATATGGGGATTTAATATTTAATTTTATGCATCACTAACTGGTTCCAGGTGTTGAGTGCTCGCCCTCACTTTCAATTTCTGTTACACCCTTAAATAACCCATTTCCAAAAACCCTATGATATTACTCTATCAACCTTATTCTGTTAAAAGGGATTGTCCTGTCTTTGGGACTTCAGCTTTTCCCAGCAACGTGTTGCACCTTTTGAATAAATCACACTCTGCTGCTCCCCACAACTCTGTTTTGGCTGCCTGGCTCTGACTCAGTCAGTGATCTTTCTGTCTTCAGCTGTAATCTTCTCGATGCACAGGGTCACTTGTGCCACTGCAGCTAATGACTGGCCTCAGCAGTGACATGTTCCCAAATGATACTTAACCCAGCAGGACGTCACTGCTGGGGACAGGGAAAACATTTCCAAAAGCTGGACAACCCCTTTAAAGGGAACCTGTCACCAGGATTTTGTGTATAGAGCTGAGGACATGGCCACTAGCACATCCGCAATACCCAGTCCCCATAGCTCTGTGTGCTTTTATTGTATTAAAAAACGATTTGATACATATGCAAATTAACCCGAGATGAGTCCTGTACGTGAGAGGAGTCAGGGACAGGACTCATCTCAGGTTAATTTGCATTTGTATCAAATCAGTTTTTTTACACAATAAAAGCACACAGAGCTATGGGGACTAGGTAATTCGGATGTGTTAGTGGCCATCTAGCATCCTACGTCCTCAGCTCTATACACAAAATCCCGGTGACAGGTTCCCTTTAATGTAACTTGTACACATTTGATAGGGGAGTTCAGTCCTAATAACAACTAGGGTAATTTTAAAATAATAAATCTGAAGAAAAGTTGAGTTATATGGTAAAACTAGAAAGCAGCATAACAGAGCAATGGGTCATAGACCGAAGCACAGTAACCATAATGGTAAAGATTATCTGAACTGGATGACCTCTGTACATATGCCCTGTTGTAATATATGGATGGTCTGCTCTGTGTTAAGCTCCGGCCAATGTGGGGGGTTGTCTAGAAGTTACTTGCCATCTCACTGAGCACTTCTAAAAACAGTATGTACTAACTGTTGGGTAATGAATGCACATAGATGTAGCCATGTAAAATCTGTCACTAAGGTACGGTATAGTTCTGAGTAAATCACAAATACAGTTTTAGGGCCAATTTTGTTAAATGACAAACTCTGCTACAACGGACAATAATTGATTTATGCTGAGGTAGACCACTCTACTAATTTCTAAGCTGCCTTTCTGCAAGTTCTCATCCAGTGGGGCTATGAAATCTCCAGCGGAGATGCATTCAGTGCCAAGTCACTGGCGGAGAAGCATTTCCAGCAGCTCCGTACAACATGTCCCACGATTCTTTGTCTTTATTTTCATGTTAATAATTCAACGACAATGTGCAGTTTGTTCAGAACATTGGGATATATATCATTTCGCTTCACTTCTTCAGACGTGGTGAGCAGATAGCATCAGAGAAGAAAGCGCAGTCAAGTGCTTCTGGGTAATGCGGCTTACATACAGACATGATTAATTGTCTTTATATTTACAGATTTCAAGTCCACAATCCATATATCACTATTTGGAACACACTAAATGTATACAGGGATTTATATTCATTAGTTGACTTGAAGGAGAGAGCAAAATCTATTCCAGTTAAAGCACCCAGACATGCTAGTCGCCAGGACTTCTATGCCTGGACGGAGAAGCTAGTTAATTAGATAAATCAGTCATTTCCGTCTGTCCATAAACACATTTTATCTTGTTATTTCCATCACTATTTGGCCCATCCTTTACCATACATCGGAAAATAGCATTCAACTACTGGGCAATTTTGAAGCTATATCTTCATTACTGTCTTCCCAATGATCAACTGGCATCAGCGAATCTATATGTTGATAATAGACATAATTACCTATTGGTTACTGTGCTGTGTATGTATTAGGATTAGCATTATTCACTCTTATTCAACATGTTCATGCCCAGATTGTACAAAAAATGGCTTATGGCTTCAATAAGTAATGTAGTATACATGCGAATGCAACGTTCTGTGCAAACTGATGTGGGTGGTAAGGATTTAGCTTAGTGAGCTTTAAATGCATGTCCTATAGGTCAGTTCACTACTGCATCTTATTTCTCGGATGCCACTAATGTTGTATACTGCCAATAGGTTCAACAGAGAAAAAATAATTATTTTAAAATATGTAGTTCTGTTAGTCTTAGGCCTCATGCACACGACCATTGTTGTGTTCCGTTCTGCAAAATGGGGTTCCGTTGTTCCGTGATCCGTTTCCGCTTTTATTTCCGTGTGTCTTCCTTTATTTTTAGAGGATCACCAGACATGAAGGAAAGTAAAAAAAAAAGTCTAAGTCAAGTTTGCCATGCAAATGATAGGATGCAGATGACAATCTTGTGTGCCTCTGCGTTTTTTCACTGTTCCATTGACTTGAATGGGTCCGCAAACCGTTTTCCGTGAAAAAAATAGGACAGGTTATATTTTTTTAACGGACTGGAACCATGGATCACGGACGCGGATGACAAACGGTGCATTAGCCGAGTTTTCAACGGACCCATTGAAAGTCAATGGGTCCGCAGAAAATCACGAAAAACGGAACAACTGACATGGAATGAAACAACGGTCGTGTGCATGAGGCCTTAACCACCTCAGCCCCCCTAGCTTAAACACCCTTAGGCCTCATGCACACGACAGTATTTTTTTACGGTCCGCAAAACGGGGTTCCGTTGGTCCGTGATCCGTGACCGTTTTTGCGTCCGTGGGTCTTCCTTGATTTTTGGAGGATCCACGGACATGAAAAAAAACTTGTTTTGGTGTCCGCCTGGCCGTGCGGAGCCAAACGGATCCGTCCTGAATTACAATGCAAGTCAATGGGGACGGATCTGTTTGACGTTGACACAATATGGTGCAATTGCAAACGGATCCGTCCCCATTGAATTTCAATGTAAAGTCAGGAGTCCCTATTATACCATCGGATAGGAGTTTTCTCCAATCCGATGGTATATTTTAACTTGAAGTGTCCCCATCACCATGGGAACGCCTCTATGTTAGAATATACTATCGGATTTGAGTTACATCGTGAAAACTCATATCCAACAGTATATTCTAACACAGAGGCGTTCCCATGGTGATGGGGACACTTCTAGTTAGAATATACTGCAAACTGTGTACATGACTGCCCCCTGCTGCCTGGCAGCACCCGATCTCTTACAGGGGGCTATGATACGCACAATTAACCCCTCAGGTGCCGCACCTGAAGGGGTTAATTGTGCGTATCATAGCCCCCTGTAAGAGATCAGGGGCTGCCAGACAGCAGGGGGCAGACCCCCCTCCCTCCCCAATTTGAATATCATTGGTGGCCAGTGCGGCCCCCCTCCCTCCCTCTATTGTATTATCATTAGTGGCACATCGTGCGCCCCCCCCGGCCCCCCCTCCCTCCCTTTATTGTATTTAACTCATTGGTGGCACAGTGTGCGCCCCCCCTCCCTCCCTCTATTGTATTTAACTCATTGGTGGCACAGTGTGCGGCCCCTCCCTCCCTCTATTGTATTTAACTCATTGGTGGCACAGTGTGCGCCCCCCCAGCCCCCCCTCCCTCCCTCTATTGTATTTAACTCATTGGTGGCACAATGTCCGGCGTCCCCCCCGATCATTGGTCGCAGCGGAGAGTTCCGATCGGAGTCCCAGTTTAATTGCTGGGGCTCCGATCCGTAACCATGGCAACCAGGACGCTACTGCAGTCCTCGTTGCCATGGTTACTTAGCAATATTAGAAGCATCATACTTACCTGCTGGCTGCTGCGATGTCTGTGTTCGATCGGGAGCTCGAATAGAGGGAGGGGGGCCGGGGGGGCCGCACACTGTGCCACTAATGATAATACAATAGAGGGAGGGAGGGGGGGCTGCACTGGCCACCAATAAAATTGAAACTGGGGAGGGAGGTCCGGCATCTGAGGGGTTAATTGTATGGATCACAGCCCCCTGTAAGAGATCGGGTGCTGCCAGGCAGCAGGGGGCAGTCATGTACACAGTTCGTAGTATATTCTAACTAGAAGCGTCCCCATCACTATGGGAATGCCTGTGTGTTAGAATATACTGTCGGATCTGAGTTTTCACAAAGTGAAAACTCAGCTCTGAAAAAGCTTTTATGCAGGCGGATCTTCGGATCCGTCTGTATGAAAGTAACCTACGGCCACGGATCACGGACACGGATGCCAATCTTGTGTGCATTCGTGTTTTTTCACGGACCCATTGACTTGAATGGGTCCGTGAACCGTTGTCCGTCAAAAAAATAGGACAGGTCATATTTTTTGGACGGACAGGATACACGGATCACGGATGCGGCTGCAAAGCGGTGCATTTTCCGATTTTTCAGAAAAAAAATGGAAAACGGCACAACGGCCAGGGATGCACACAACAGTCGTGTGCATGAGGCCTTAATGACCAGACCACTTTTTACAATTCTGCACTACACTACTTTCACTATTTATTGCTCGGTCATACAACTTACCACCTAAATGAATTTTACCTCCTTTTCTTCTCACTAATAGAGCTTTCATTTGGTGGTATTTCATTGCTGCTGACAATTTAACTTTTTTTGTTATTAATCAAAATTTACCGAAATTTTTGCAAAAAAATGACATTTTTCACTCTATATAAATGTTTCTCTAAATTTATTGTTCTACATGTCTTTGATAAAAAAAAAAGTTATAGGGCAAGATTTATCGTGACTCTGACAGCTCACTCCAGTTTCACATATGGCTAAAGTCAGTTTTAGCCAAGTCAGATTTATGATCAGCCCTTTAAGACTGTAATAAATGTGGTTTGACAGAAGCAGTTTATCCGTCAGTAAGCAGCTTTACAAAAGTCGCACATCTTTACGAAAAAGTCGCAAGTTCTATTAAAAAGTCTCATAAGATAAGCATGGTCCTCACTGGAGTGAAATTACGACTTTTTTGCGACTTTTTAAATAGTACCGATAGTAAATTTGTCTAGAGATTCATTTACATAAGAAAACACGCCCACTTTCAGAAAACCAGTGAGCATAGTGCAGAGCAGAAAAAAGTCACAAATTTGTGCGCAGTTTTAGCGTTTGGGACTTTTTTGGGGACATTTTCACACCATTATTCTGACCTGAGCTAATGATAAATCAGGCTCATGGTGTTTACAAACTATGGTACACAAATGTGAATTTCCGCTTTTTGAAGCAGCTCTGACTTTCTGAGCACCTGTCATGTTTCCTGAGGTTCTACAATGCCCAGACAGTAGAAAAACCACAAATGACCCCATTTCGGAAAGTAGACACCCTAAGGTATTTGCTGATGGGCATAGTGAGTTCATAGAACTTTTTAGTTTTTGTCACAAGTTAGCAGAAAATGATGATTTTTTTTTTCCTTACAAAGTCTCATATTCGACTAACTTGTGACAAAAAATAAAAACTTCCATGAACTCACTATGACCATCACGAAATACCTTGGGGTGTCTTCTTTCCAAAATGGGGTCACTTGTGGGGTAGTTATACTGCCCTGGCATTTTAGGGGCCCTAATGCGTAAGAAGTAGTTTGAAATCAAAATGTGTAAAAAATGCCCTGTGAAATCCTAAAGGTGCTCTTTGGAATGTGGGCCCCTTTGCCCACCTAGGCTGCAAAAAAGTGTCACACATTTGGTATCGCCGTACTCAGGAGAAGTCAGGCAATGTGTTTTGGTGTGTCTTTTTACACATGCCCATGCTGGGTGAGATAAATATCGCTGTCAAATGACAACTTTGTATAAAAAAAATGGGAAAAGTTGTCTTTTAGAGAGATATTTCTCTCACCCAGCATGGGTATATGTAAAAAGACACCCCAAAACACATTGCCCAACTTCTCCTGAGTACGGCGATACCACATGTGTGACACTTTTTTGCAGCCTAGGTGGGCAAAGGGGCGTGATAGGGGGGTGATCAATGACAGGGGGGTGATCAGGGAGTCTATATGGGGTGATCACCCCCCTGTCATTGATCTCCCCCCTGTAAGGCTACATTCAGACGTCCGTATGTGTTTTGCGGATCCGATCCATGGATCCGTAAAACACATACGGACGTCTGAATGGAGCCTTACAGGGGGGTGATCAATGACAGGGGGGTGATCAGGGAGTCTATACGGGGTGATCACCCCCCTGTCATTGATCACCACCCTGTAAGGCTCCATTCAGATGTCCGTATGTGTTTTGCGGATCCGATCCATGGATCTGTGGATCCGCAAAACACATACGGACCTCTGAATGGAGCCTTACAGGGGGTGATCAATGGCAGGGGGGTGATCAGGGAGTCTATATGGGGTGATCACCCCCCTCTAAGGCTCCATTCAGACGTCCGTATGTGTTTTGAGGATCTGCGTTTATTCAAGCAAAGCTGCCATTGAATTTCACATCAAGATCTGGACTGAAGTTTTTTTTTCTACATCCCTCAACTATTCCTCTTTTTAATGCTATGGAGCCAAAGCCTGGGGTCCCGCTGTATCCAGATAGGATCACCGTGACACATAAAGAGACATATAGGCCGCACTACACCATTCAGCATTTCCAACTAAACCTGGGATGCAATAGGGCGCTGGGGGTGGTGCATTGCATCAGCCATCACTGACCTATGCTCTAGATAGCAATCAAACAACAGGTGACAGCAGCATCTCCAGTCAATCTTTATTCATCGTACTTCCATGAATGTGTACAATTTTGTACACAATTATGGAAGTACGATGAATAAAAATCAACTAGAGATGCTGCTGTCACCTGTTGTTTGATTGCTGATCTGTGGACCGTTGGGGATCTACGGTTAGGGACAGTCTGCTGCATTCCTTCATTTTTAAGAAGGTCCGTGGGCGCTGTTCTTACCCTGGGTTCACACCTGAGCGTTCGCGATGGAGCGCTCTGTATGCGCGATTGTACCGGTGTTTGCAATCGCGTATACAGAGACAAGCGAACGCCCATTGTCGCGCGTTCCCGAAAGTCTATGTATGGGAATGCGCGACAAGACACCCCAAAGAAGCTCATGTACTTCTTGGGGCGTCGGGCGTTTTACAGCGCGATCGTACGCGCTGAAAAATGCCCAGGTGAGAACCATGCCCATAGGGAATCATTGGTTTCTCCTTGTTGAGCGTTTTACAGCACGTAGGAACGCGCTGTAAAACACTCAGGTGTGAACCCAGGGTTAATCATTGTTGTTTCTATGCTCTAGATAGGTCATCAATATCTTATCAGTGGGGGGTCCTACACCCTGGAACCCCACCGATCCGCTGTTTAAAGAGAAAGCAGTGCTCATATTAGTGCTTTCTTCTGTTCACTGTTTACTTGTTCTCCATCACAACTACAGAGGTGAGCAGGTGTAATTACAAAGTCTCCATCCTATTCACTTAAACAGAATGTCCCATTCAAGTGAATGACATTGCTTAGCTGTATCTATGACTGTTCACTAGTGTTGGTCGAACACCAAAGTGCTTGTGTGCTCGAGTAGAACACTTCCCGATGCTTGGGTGCTCTACAGAGCACCCGAGCACAATGAAAGTCCCGAGCATAAAACCCCCTGCTATGAAGAGGGGAGGGTGTCGGGACTAGTTTGTCTTAGGACTCCCTTCTCTGACTCCATATATACTTAAAAAAACGTATTCCAATACAGCAGAAGTTTTTTTTTTTTTTTTTTTTTTTATTAATAACTGGCCATGCAGCTCTTTAGTGTAGTGGTTAACATTCTTGGCTGTAATGTAGAAGGTTGTGAGTTCGAATCCCACCAGAAACTTTTCAGAAATAGAGGCTAAATTAGATTCAAATGTGTGTGTGCACACTCGATTTTCGGCCAAGCATAGCGATGCTCGATCCGAACTGGTGTTCGGCCGAGCATGCTTGCCAAACACTACTGCTCACCGCTGCAGTTGTTGCAGAGAGCAGGTAAACAATGAAGAGAAGGCAGAGCTTGTATGAGCCCTGCCTTCTTTTCATACAGCTGATCGTCGGGATGGGGGGGAATTCATTGCATTACTATTTTTCTATTTTTCATAATAGCAAACAGTTTTTACTTCTTTGAGACAGTTTCCTTCATTGATGTCATCATTGAAGTAAAAGGCTTTGCATGTCTAGATACCAGCAAACATCATGACTATATGAATATATATATATATACGAATATATATCGGTAGACACTCGATGAGGGGCAAGCCAAGAGTTCCATGGCAAATTGTGCCAGCTCTGGTCACAGGTCAAGCCTGCACACCCAGTAGTCAAGGAGTTCCTTGCTTCTCAGAGCAGTCCACATCGGCCGTTAACCCAATGTAGTCGGACACCTGTCAGTCTAGGCATTCCCTGACTCTGGATCCGGAGGGCAGCTGTCGATAAGTTGGCTGCAAGAATGATCTTATATCCGAAGTGACCAACACATCTCCAAACCGCCCTCTTCTTGCAGGCGCGGTAGGATTGGTACCCGCACCTGTTTTGTGTTGGGTGGAAATTCCTTTGCCAGTGCCCACAACAGCAGAATTCAGCATCACTCGCAGCAAGGCCTGGGAATTCTGCATCATGACAGCCCTCTGTGATGCTGGTAACATGTCTGCCATTTTGTGTTTGTACCGGTGGTCTAAGTACGTTGCCACCCAGTACTGGTCCTTGCCCTTTATGCTTTTTATACATAGTAACATAGTATATAAGGCAGAAAAAATACATTTGTCCATCCAGTTCGGCCTGTTATACTGCAAGTTGATCCAGAGGAAGGCAAAAAAAAAATAAAAAATGTGAGGTACAAGCCAATTTTCCCCACTTAAGGGGATAATCTTGAATTATTTTATTATACTCACCATCACCACCTCCTCAGGCAGAGAGTTCCATAGTCTCACTGCTCTTACCATAAAGAATAGGGTTGAGCGAAGGATTTTTGGATCCCGGATCCGAACATTTTTAAGTAAAAGTTTGGGTTCGAGTTCGGTGTTAGGCGACTTAATGGCGCTTTTTGAAAGGCTGAAGAGCAGCCAATCAACAAGCGTTTAACTGGTGTGCCCTTAGAAGCCATCACATGCAATAATCAGTGCAGCATGTGACCCAGCCTCTATATAAGCTGGAGTCACGTAGCGCTAAACGTCACTCTGCTCTTACTATGGTATGGATAGGATTCTGCTGCTGTGAGGGAGAGAATAGGAAAGAATCTGTTATCAGAAGTGCTTGTTAACTCAGCGATCTACAGCGATTTTGTTTTGTGGGTGCAGTGCACCATTTTTTTTTACCCTGCCCTGAGCCCAGTGACACAGAAAAATAACTTTTATCCGTCTGTTAGTTAGGTGGGCGTCGGCCATTTTGTGCAAGTTCAGTGCACCAGAACAGCATATGTGCATTTGTGACAGTCAAATACAAGGTTTAAATACTGCAGTTATATTCTGGGTTTTAAAAAACACCCATTTTGGGCAAGATAAAACATTTGCAGCCTTTGTTGCATTTGTCACAGTGAAATACAAGCTTTAAATACTGCAATTATTTTCTGGGTTTAAAAAAACACCCATTTTTGGCAAGACCCTACATTTGGGGCCTTTGCTGCTTTCTGACGGTGAAATTCAAGCTTTAAATACTGGAATTTTCCGAGACACAATCACCAGGACAAAGGGCCTGGGAGATGGATTGTCCAAATATAAAGCTGGTGGGATGGGGGAATATCTTTACTAATCCAGATGTACTTTCTAATAATTTTAATCACGTTTTAACACAGTTTAATATTTATCATAGACTTTATGTTATTCCCACTTTGTTAAACAAGTGTGGATTAAGAGATACCTCCAAGTGCCCTCGTTGTAATAATGTAGGAGCGGACTATCTGTACATGATGTGGCTCTGCCCAGGTCTGGTAGTATACTGGAATGGTATTAAAAACCTCCTTACCCACAAATTAAAAATATGTATATCTCTTGACCCACAATTGTTTTTACTGAATGATCTGTCCACATTAACTATCCATAAATACCAAAAGATTCTATTGGGTAGAATACTACTACTGGCCAGATTATTGATCAGTCGAATTTGGTTTGCACGCCATGCTCCAGAAGCAAATAACTGGATAAATCTGGTTAATAAGATAAAAAACTATGAACGGATTCTGTATAAGCACAGAGGTGGATTAGAAAAATGGAATAGGATATGGGAAGGTTGGAAGTCCTGATAGGCTTTTATGCTGAATTTAGTAATGAGCTATTTTCTTTTTTTTTTTTTTTTCTCTCCTCTTTTCGTTCCTCCCAATCATCCCTCTTCCCTTCCCCTACTCTGCTCGAGGGGGGAGGGGGAGGGTGGACAGTGGACGCATCGCAGGTAGGGGTGGGAGGGTAAAAATGGGATTGGGGGAGAAAATGGAGTAAGTTAATTACACTAAATATAAAATTTGATTTGTGTACTTTTACTCCTTTGTATACTAATAAAGTTGTTAAATAAATAAAAAAATACTGCAATTATATTCTGGGTTAAAAAAAGCACCCATTTTTGGCAAGACCCTATATCTGGGGCCTTTGCTGCATTTTTCACAGTGAAATACAAGCTTTAAATACTGAAATTATATTCTTGGTGTAAAAAAAACACCAATTTTTTGCAAGATAATACATTTTGGGTCCTTTGCTGAATTTGTGACAGTCAAATACAAACTTTAAATACTGCAGTTATATTCTGGGTTTAAAAAAACTGCTATTTTTGGCAATACCCTACATCTGGGGCCTTTGCTGCATTTGTCACAATGAAATACAAGCTTTAAGTACTGCAATTATTTTCTGGGTTTAAAAAGACACAATTTTTTTGCAATACCCTACATCTGGGGCCTTTGCTGTATTTGTTACAGTGAAATACAAGCTGTACATACTGCAATTATATTCTGGGTTTAAAAAAACACCCATTTTTGGCAAGACCCTACATTTGGGGCCTTTGCTGCATTTCTGACAGTGAAATACAAGCTTTAAATACTGAAATTATATTCTGGGTTTAAACAAACACCCATTTTTGGACAAGATCCTTCATTTGGGCCTTTTGCAGCATTTCTGACAGTGAAATACAAGCTTTAATTACTGCAATTATATTCTGGGTTTAAAAGGCACCCATTTTGGTCAAGATAATAAAATTTCAGCCTTTGTTGCATTTGTGACAGTCAAATAAAAACTTTAAATGCTGCAATTATATTCTGATTTAAAAAAACACCCATTTTTGGCAAGACCCTACATGTGGGGCCTTTGCTGCATTTGTCACAGTGAAATACAAGTTTTACATACTGCAATTATATTCTGGGTTTAAAAAAACACCCATTTTGGGCAAGACCCCACATTTGGGGGCTTTGCAGCATTTCTGAAAGTGAAATACAAACTTTAAATACTGCATTTCTATTCTGGGTTTAAAAAAAAAACACCAATTTTTGGCAAGACCTTACATGTGGGGCCTTTGCTGCATTTGTCACAGTGAAATACAAGCTTTAAATACTGCATTTATATTCTGGGTTTAAAAAAACACCCATTTTTGGCAAATATTTGGCAGGAGCTGTGGACGGGCATGGAACAACAGACCGATGAGTGGTTGGTGCCAGTGAGCCTCAAGCCCGGCCTGGTGGTGTGCGATAATGGGTGAAATCATGTAGCCGCTCTAGGACTAGCTGGTTTGATGCACATCCCTTGCCTGGCGCATGTGCTGAATTTGGTGGTGCAGAGAGTCCTTAAAAAAATTACCCGCTATGTCAGAGCTGCTGCAGACCGTCTGTGCGCGCTTTCGGCGTTCTCACCCTGCTGCTGCTCGCCTGTCAGCACTTCAGAGTAACTTTACCCCTTCCCACTCATCATCTCATATGCGACGTGCCCACAAGGTGTAACTCCACCTTGCACATGCTGGCCAGACTGTGTGAGCAGCAGCAGACGATAGTGGAGTTTCAGCTGCAGCACGCACTGGTGAGTCGCTCTGCGGAAAAGCACCACTTCACCACCAATGAGTAGGCCTCCATGCGAGACCTGTGTGCCGTGTTGCGCTGTTTCGTGTACTCCACCAACATGGCCAGTGCCGATGATGCAGTTCTCAGCGTTACTATCCCACTTCCATGCCTCCTTGAAAAAACACTTCGGCCGATAATGGCAGATGATGTGGCACAGGAGGAAGAGGAAGAGGGATTATTTCATCGGGTTTCAGGCCAGTCATTCACAAGTGGCCCGAGGGTGGGTTCCTGCACTCACAAACGCCAGGTACACAATTGTCCAGCCAGGGCACAGTTCTGTAGGATGATGAGGTGGAGGATGAGGAGGAGGAGATGGAGGAGGAGGAACCGTGGTCACAGCAGGGTGGCACCTAAACCATCTTATGGCCATCACCGGTGTGTGGCTGGGGGAATACAGAGGACACAGACGATACACCTCCCACAGAGGACAGCTTGTCATTGCCTCTGGGCAGCCTGGCACACATGAGCCATTCCATGCTGCAGTGTCTCCGCAATGACCGCCGAGTTGCCCACTTTCTAACTTGTGCTGATTTCTGGGTGGCCACGCTGCTGTATCCCCGTTACAAAGACAACGTACCTTCCTAATTCCGTCACTGGAGCGTGATCGTAAGATGCGAGAGTACTATCGCACGCTAGTAGACGCGCTGATAATGGTATTCCCACCTGACAGCGGGGGGCACAGTGGAAGCACAAGGCGAAGGCAGAGGAGGAGGAAGAGGTCGCCAACGCAGCTGGGGCACCACCAGCACCTCAGAATCAGGGTTAGCATGGCCAAAATATGCAAAATCTTTGTCAGCACGCCACAACAACCAGCACCACCAGCTGATATGGAACGTCTTAGCAGGAGGCAGCATTTCAGCAACATGGTGGAGCAGTATGTGTGCACACGTCTACACATACTGAATGACGGGTCTGCCCCCTTCAACTTCTGGGTCTCCAAATTTGGCACATGGCCTGAGCTTGTCCTTTACGCCTTGGAGGATTCTGGACTGCCCTGCAGTAAACAAAAAAAATAAAAAAAAATTCAAACCAAAAACTAGTGTTGGCTACCTCCTCCTCCACCCCTGATTCCACCTACACCGCCACATCCACTGCCTCCTCAACCTCCTACTCCATATGGACCTCGTCCTCCTAGATCAAGATAATTATTTTTTATTTTTATGTATTTTATGTTATTTTAAGTCATTTCCCTATCCACATTTGTATGCAGAGCACTTGCCATGCTCTTAACCACACTTTGCTGCCATTTGCAGCCCTCTAGCGCTTTCCATGACTTTTTTAGAGCCATTTCAGTGCTCCAAAGTTTGGGTCCCTATTGATTTCAATGGGGTTCTGGCTCAGGGTCAAGTTCAGGTCAAGTTCGGGTCCCGAACTCAAACTTTTTTGTGAAGTTCGGCCGAACCCGTCGAACCCGAACATCCAGGTGTCTGCTCAACTCCCCTCAGTCGTCATTTTTCTAAAGTGAATAACCCTAATGTTGCTAATCTTTCAAGGTACTGTAGTTGCGCTATTCCAGTTATTACTTTAGTTGCCCTCCTCTGAACCCTCTCCAGCTTTGCTATGTCTGCCTTGTTCACAGGTGCCCAGAACTGTACACAGTACTCCATGTGTGATCTGACTAGTGATTTTTAAAGTGGTAGGACTATTTTCTCATCATGGGCATCTAGGCCCCTTTTGATGCGACCTATTATCTTATTGGCCTTGGCAGCAGCTGCCTGACACTGTTTTTTACTGCTTAGTTTGCTGTTTATTAAAATTCCTAGGTCCTTTTCCACGTCAGTGTTACCCAGTGTTTTACCATTTAGTATGTGCAGGTGATTTGCATTATTCCTTCCCATGTGCATAACCTTACATTTGTCAGTGTTAAACTTCATCTGCCACTTCTCTGCCCAAGCCTATAATCTATCCAGATTCATCTGTAGCTGTATAATGTCCTCTTCAGTGTTAATTACTTTACACAGTTTAGTGTAATCTGCAAAAATTGATATTTTACTGTGCAAGCCTTCTACAAGATCATTAATATATTGAAGAGAATAGGGCCCAATACTGACCCCTGAGGTACTCCGCTAGTGACAGTGACTAGGGATGAGCGAACCCGAACTGTATAGTGGTGTGTCCGTGACACGGACCCGAACCCAAACATTTTTGTAAAAGTCCGGGTTCGGGTTCGGTGTTCGTCGCTTTCTTGGCACTTTTTTAAAGGCTGCAAATCAGCCAATCAACAAGCGTGATACTACTTGCCCCAAGAGGACACCACAGACATGCCTACTATTGGCATGGCTGGGATTGGCCAGTGCAGCATGTGACCCAGCCTCTATTTAAGCTGGAGTCACGTAGCGCCACACGTCACTCTGCTCTGATCAGTGTAGGGAGAGGATGCAGCTGCTGCTGTTAGGGCGAGATTAGGCACTAGGCAGGGATTTACTCAGCAAAAACACTTAATGAAGTGATCGATCTACAGCTGTGAATCATTCATCTTCTGCTATTCAATTGCTCACTGTTTTTAGGCTGCCCAGAGCGTTTTTCAGTCACTTTTTTCTGGGGTGATCGGCGGTCTTGTGGTGCGCCAGCACAAGCTGCCACCAAGTCCATTTAACCATCAATAGTGTGGTATTTCTTTTTGCTGTATCCTACATCAGGGGCTTGGCTGTGCTTGCTATTTTATTGAGGGGTGAAATACAATTGCCAAAATAGCAGTACCCTAAATCTGGTGTTTCAGCTGTGGCTAGCCAATTGTAATACTGTCTGCTGTCTGGCAAAGGATATATTTTTGTTCTGGGTTGAAATACAACTCCCAACTTAGCAATTCCCTAAATCAGTAGTATCTGCTTTATCGATCCATAAAAGGGTATATTAGATTGAAGGTGCGGATAGTGTCATCCTCAATAACTTCACACGCTACCGTGCATTTCCAAGTCTAATTCTGTACGTAAACGTATACTTGTCACCCAGCGCCTAAATAAAACACCTAAAATTTATATTCAGCTAAATCTGTGGTTATTGCTGTGGCTGGTCTATTCAGTTAGTGTCCGCACAGTTTTGGTTCTGGGTAGTGTTGAGCGGCATGTCCCATATTCGAATTCGCGAAATTTTGCGAATATTCGAAAGAATATTCGTAAAATATTTGCGAATATTCGAATTCGTTATTATTTTGCATATGCGATAATTCGAATTTTCGCATCGCATAATACATATTATGCTATGCAAAATTCGCATGTGCGCTAATGAAATCGCCTTACGAAGATTCGCAACTCAATTCAATCACTAATGTATGAATGCAAAGCCCTTTGCCTCTGTTCTGGGACAAGTGTAGATATTCGCATGTGCGCTAATATAATCGCCTTACGAAGATTCGCACCTCAATCACTTTCTAGGCAATGTGAGTAAGATCTGAGCTTTTGGACTTTTGGGAATCAATCGAGATACAGTGGGGGGTGATGACAGTAGTTGACAGAGTACAGATCAATGTAATCTGTAAGGTGGAAACTAAAATAAAAAATACGAATATTCGTAAATCGAATTTTACGAAGTTCGAAATATTCGCGAATATGGTGCTATACTATATGAATGCACAGGCCTTTGCCTCTCTGTTCTGGGGACAAGTGTAGATATTCGCATGTGCGCTAATATAATCTCCTTACGAAGATTCGCACCTCAATCACTTTCTAGGCAATGTGAGTAAGATCTGAGCTTTTGGACTTTTGGGAATCAATCGAGATACAGTGGGGGGTGATGACAGTAGTTGACAGAGTACAGATCAATGTAATCTGTAAGGTGGAAACTAAAATAAAAAATATGAATATTCGTAAATCGAATTTTACGAAGTTCGAAATATTCGCGAATATGGTGCTATACTATATGAATGAACAGGCCTTTGCCTTCTCTGTTCTGGGGACAAGTGAAGATATTTGCATGTGCGCTAATAAAATCGCCTTACGAAGATTCGCAACTCAATTGAATCACTAATGTATGAATGCAAAGCCCTTTGCCTCTGTTCTGGGACAAGTGCCGATATTCGCCTGTGCGCTAATATAATCGCCTTACGAAGATTCGCACCTCAATCACTTTCTAGGCAATGTGAGACTTTTGGGAATCAATCGAGATACAGTGGGGGGTGATGACAGTAGTTGACAGAGTACAGATCAATGTAATCTGTAAGGTGGAAAGTAAAATAAAAAATATGAATATTCGTAAATCGAATTTTACGAAGTTCTAAGTATTCGCGAATATGGTGCTATACTATATGAATGCACAGGCCTTTGCCTCTCTGTTCTGGGGACAAGTGTAGATATTCGCATTTGCGTTAATAAAATCGCCTTACGAAGATTCGCAACTCAATTCACTAATGTATGAATGCAAAGCCCTTTGCCTCTGTTCTGGGACAAGTGTAGATATTTGCATGTGCGCTAATAAAATCGCCTTACGAAGATTCGCAACTCAATTCACTAATGTATGAATGCAAAGCCCTTTGCCTCTGTTCTGGGACAAGTGCCGATATTCGCATGTGCGCTAATAAAATCGCCTTACGAAGATTCGCGCCTCAACCACTTTCTAGGCAATGTGAGTAAGATCTGAGCTTTTGGACCTTTGGGAAACAATCAATTATATGTGTACTGTAATTTTGTGGAAAAAAAACAAAAAAACGAAGATTCGTTTTTACGAATATATAGCACTATATTTGAAATATTCGCGCTCAACACTAGTTCTGGGTTGAAATACAATTCCCAACTTAGCAATTCCCTAAATCAGTGATTTCTGCTGTATCAGGCCAAGTTTAAATCGATCCATAAAAGGGTATATTAGATTGAAGGTGCGGATAGTGTCATCCTCAATAACTTCACACGCTACCGTGCATTTCCAAGTTTAATTCTGTCCACAAACGTATACCTGTCACCCAGCGCCTAAATAATAGGCCTAAAATTTATATTCAGCTAAATCTGTGGTTATTGCTGTGGCTGGTCAATTCATTTAGTGTCCGCCAAAGCACAGTTTTTGTTCTGGGTTGAAATACAATTCCCAACTTAGCAATTCCCTAAATCAGTGGTTTCTGCTGTATCAGGCCAAGTTTAAATCGATCCATAAAAGGGTATATTAGATTGAAGGTGCTGATAGGGTCATCCACAATAACTTCACACGCTACCGTGCATTTCCAAGTCTAATTCTGTCCGTAAACGTATACCTGTCATCCAGCGCCTAAATACTAGGCCTACAATTTATATTCAGCTAAATCTGTGGTTATTGCTGTGGCTGGTCAAGTTATTTGGTGTCCATCAAAGCACAGTTTTTGTTCTGGGTTGAAATACAATTCCCAACTTAGCAATTCCCTAAATTAGTGGTTTCTGCTGTATCAGGCCTACTTTAAATCTATCCATAAAAGGGTATATTTGATTGAGGGTGCGGATAGGGTCATCCTCAATAACTTCACATGCTACCGTGTATTTCCAAGTTTAATTCTGTCCGTAAACATATACCTGTCATCCAGGGCCTAAATACTAGGCCTATCATTTATATTCAGCTAAATCTGTCTTTACTGCTGTGCCTGTATTAGTGTAATACGTGTGGGGATTCGCTTTGGTAGGCAGGGTAAGCGGACGCAGTACAGAGGCAAAAAACAAGGTTTAAATCAAAGTTCAGTGTTTATTCACACATAGCAAGAAAACAAGCCAAAAGAAAGTGTTCAGTTTTGGCGCCTGTTCACACCACACAAAGTTCACAGTGCAAAAAGACGTCACCTGGTCAGCAGATGATTTTCACCCAGAGTCCGCAGCAGTCTTTAGTGGCCTGTTTCCCCAGCCTATGGCTCACACAAACAGATGCCTCTGTGTCTCAAACTACAGACTCCTCAGCTCCTCTGTCATGGAGGATAATCCACCACCTGAACATGCTGGCTGGTTTTTTTTTATTCCAGCCAAAACCCGGCCTGGAACCGTGGGGAACAGCCACCCACCCTGCTCTTTGGCTGCTCCCAATAAGAACCGGCCCGGATTGGCTTTACAGCCATTCTAACAGTTGAAGTGTCAGATTGCACTACAGACCTGACACTTCAGGAAAAAACCCGGTTCTTACCTCACCGAGGCCAGGAACCTCGGTGACACGTATCTTCCGTCAAAGACGGCTCCTTGTTCCTTCTTACATACCTCCCCCCTTTGTTCAACCCTGAGGGGGTGAACACTTGCCAGACAGTGTACGCGGGATAGGGCATCCGCGTTTCCCTGTAACCTGCCTGCCCTGTGTTCCACGGAAAACTTAAAATTTTGCAAAGATAAGAACCACCTGGTGACCCGAGCATTCCTCTCTTTGGCCTGGCTCATCCATTTCAAAGGGGAGTGGTCGGTCACCAGACGGAACCTTCTCCCCAAAAGGTAGTAGCGGAGAGACTCGAGTGCCCACTTGATGGCCAGGCACTCTCTCTCCACTATACTGTACCTAGTCTCGGCTGGGGTGAGCTTCCGGCTGAGGAAGACAACGGGATGCTCCTCCCCGTCAATATCTTGAGATAGTACAGCACCGAGACCTACCTCTGAGGCATCGGTCTGCACTATAAACTCCCTTTTGAAGTCGGGCGTCACCAAAACCGGGGACCCACACAGAGCCGACTTCAAAGCGGAGAAAGCCTTTTCCGCCTGCTCATTCCAGTGGACCGTCACTGACTTGCGTCCCTTCAAAAGGCCTGTCAATGGTGCGGCGACTGTAGCAAAATTGGGGACAAACCTCATATAGTACCCCACCATACCCAGGAACGACTTTACTTGCCGAGTAGAGACAGGTCGGGGCCAATTCCGAATTGCCTCAATTTTGTTCACCTGAGGTTTTATCACTCCGCGCAATGACATACCCCAGGTACTTGGTCTCTTCTAACCCTATCGAGCACTTTTTTGGGTTAGCAGTTAAGCCAGCCTTCCTAAGGGAGTCCACTACAGCCTGGACTTTAGGCAAGTGACTTTCCCAGTCGGTGCTATGGACAACGATATCGTCCAGGTACGCTGAAGCGTATCGACGATGTGGACGGAGTACAATATCCATTAACCTTTGAAACGTGGCGGGAGCGCCATGTAGACCAAAGGGTAATACCTTGTACTGATACAGCCCCTCTGGCGTGACGAAAGCCGTTTTTTCTTTGGCAGCCTCAGTCAAGGGTACCTGCCAGTACCCTTTGGTGAGGTCCAACACAGAAAAATACCGGGCTTGGCCCAACTTTTCAATAAGCTCATCCACTCGGGGCATGGGATACGCGTCAAACTTGGACACCTCATTAAGTTTGCGGAAGTCATTACAAAACCGCAATGTCCCGTCTGGCTTGGGTATTAATACTATTGGACTGGCCCACTCACTTTTTGACTCCTCGATGACACCCAGCTGGAGCATTAGCTGCACTTCCTCCGTGATGGCTTGTCGCCTAGCCTCGGGTACCCGGTACGGTTTTAACCGGACTTTCGCCTGAGGCTCAGTGACAATGTCATGCCGGATTACGGACGTGCGTCCAGGGAGGTCTGAGAACACATCCGTATTCCAACTAATGAACTCCCTGGCTTCCTGAGCCTGTTTAGAGGAGAGGCTGTCAGCAATTTTCACTGTGACAGCTGCTTCCCCTGCTTCAGACTGAGGGGCCAAAACCGCTTCCCCTAGGAACCCTGGTCGTGGGCTGTCTTCCGTACAGGTTTCCCTTTCCTTCCACGGCTTGAGCAGATTCACATGGTACACCTGCTCCGGCTTTCGCCTCCCTGGCTGGTGTACTTTGTAATCTACTGGTCCAATTTTTTCTAGTACCTCGTAGGGCCCCTGCCACCTAGATAGGAACTTACTATCTACCGTTGGTACCAGAACCAACACCCGATCACCTGGGTTAAAGTTTCGGACCCGAGCCTGCCGATTATAGACCCTACTCTGGGCTCGCTGCGCTGCCTCCATATGCTCCCTAACCAGAGGTAACACTGTTTCCATCCGTCCCTGCATCTGGGTGACATACTCAACTACACTTTTGTGCGGTGTGGTTTGTTGTTCCCACGCCTCTTTGGCGACGTCTAATAAACCACGAGGGTGTCTGCCGTATAGTAGTTCGAAGGGCGAGAACCCAGTAGAGGCCTGGGGCACTTCTTGCACTGCGAACATGAGATAGGGCAGAAGAAGGTCCCAGTCCCTCCCATCCTTAGACACCACTCTTTTCAGCATAT
The DNA here is from genome assembly GCF_014858855.1 of Bufo gargarizans. Taxonomy (NCBI): domain Eukaryota; kingdom Metazoa; phylum Chordata; class Amphibia; order Anura; family Bufonidae; genus Bufo; species Bufo gargarizans. The sequence goes on along the minus strand of NC_058080.1, from coordinate 582,749,993 downwards.
TTTTTAACGTCTGGTTAAACCGCTCTACCAGGCCATCCGTTTGCGGATGATACACGGATGTCCGTAACTGTTTTATTTGGAGCAACTTACAGAGTTCCCTCATGACCTTGGACATAAATGGGGTCCCTTGGTCAGTTAGAACCTCCTTAGGCAGACCCACTCTAGAAAACATTTCCATTAACTCCTTAGCTATGAGTTTGGCTGACGTATGACGCAGTGGCACCGCCTCCGGGTACCGTGTGGCGTAGTCGAGGATGACCAGGATGTGCTGGTGCCCTCTAGCTGACTTCGGTACTGGGCCTACAAGATCCATAGCGATCCGCTCGAAGGGAACCTCAATAATCGGGAGAGGGACCAGAGGACTACGGAAATGTGGCTGGGGGCAGGTTGGGCAAGACTTGCAAAACTCTTCTACCTCTCTAAACACACTGGGCCAGTAAAACCGCTGTAAAATCCGGTCCTGCGTTTTCTGCTGGCCCAGGTGTCCCCCAAGAACATGTTGGTGGGCTAATTTCAACACGAGCTTGCGATATGCCTGGGGCACCACCAGCTGTTCAATATGTTCACCCCATAGTTTATTTACCCGGTACAGCATCTCCTGTTGAACCACAAAACGGGGGAACATAGATTCGGTCCCCGGTTGTTGCGGCTCACCCTCAACTACTACCACATTTTCCCAGGCTCGAGATAGAGTCGGATCCTGGTGTTGTGCTGTACCGAAATTATCTCTAGAGACATTGAGGTCTGCCAGCTCAGGACCCGGCGGCAAATCCTCTACGTCTCCCACCATCACACTTAACGGGGTTGTCTCCCCCTCTTCCACCGAAGTGGCGGTCACCCCTACTGCTGGTCCTTCTGACTCAGGTTCCCAAGGTTCTGGCCTCCCCCCTGAGTCAGGCCACTCTGCTAGGGGTACATCTGTCTCCCGGGTAACTTTCGTATCCGGCCAGAGTGCCGGGAACCCGGGGAAGTCTCTCCCAATGATCAATTCATATGGTAGCTTTATGGCGACGGCCACCTCATGCATCCACCTGCCGGCCACCATTGACAGAGAGACCAGGGCGGTGGGATACTCCTTTAAGTCCCCATGTATGCAAACAACACCGACTCTTCGGCCAGTATACTCAGCCGGCCGCACCAGGGCAGCTCTTACCAGGGACACCAGGCTCCCTGAATCCAGCAGAGCCACCGCCAGAGTGCCCCCCACTTCCACCTGGCACAGGTGGCTATTGTCCATAGTCTCTGAAGTTCCTGTGGCACACAACATCCTGGCATATAATGAGTGGCGGAAGCCATAGTTGGTGTCCATGGGTTCCCCCCGATGGGGACAGTCCACCCTTATGTGTCCAGGCTCCTGACAACACCAGCAGACCACCAGGTTTAGGTCGGCAGGGGGTACATCCCGGGCGGGTCTAGCTGGCACCGGCCGCCGGGTCTGGGGTGGAGTCTTCCGGGGTTTGACTGGCCCCCTCCCAAAAGAACCCCCCTGTAGACTTCTGGTGGCCTCATAGCGCTCCACCAGGTCGACTATCTCCAGGGCATTATTCGGAGACACCTGGCCGATCCAGTGCTGGAGAGGGTACGGCAAAGCCCTCCAAAACACATCCGCCAACAGCCGATCCAACATAGCAGTGGGAGTCAACATGTCCGGCTGCAGCCATTTTTGCAAACGGTGCAGCAGATCATAGTATTGTGGTCTAGCGGGTTCAGCCAGGTTAAATTCCCACTGATGCACCCTCTGGGCCCGGACCAATACATTCACCCCGAGTCTCGCCAGGATCTCACCTTTTACTGTCGGGTAGTCGGCCGCCTGATCATCGGGGAGATCAAACAATACTTGCTGGGGACCGGACGCTAGGAACGGAGCAACGACCTCAGCCCTGGGTCTCGGGGTAACTTTTCCCTCACGGCCACTTTTTCGAAGACCGCCAGATAGGTCTCGACGTCATCCGAGGGGGTCATCTTCGGAATCGCCGCGCGGACAGCTTTCCGGGCATCGTGGACATTCTGGGACGCTCCTGACGCCTGCAACGCCATCACATGTTGCAATAGCAGCTGGTTCGTTTCTTGTTGCTGCTTGTTAGCCTCCCGCTGCTGCAAGTTAGCCTCCACGAGGGACTTCACGACCGCCTCCATTTTGTCAGGGGATACGGGTCGTAACCTTGCCGGCTTGATGTAGGACATGCACTTGTGCCCAGATAAACAAAAACTTTTCGGCCTTCAGGCCTGCCTCACTGCGTTTGCCCGCATCCTCCACCAAATGTGGGGATTCGCTTTGGTAGGCAGGGTAAGCGGACGCAGTACAGAGGCAAAAAACAAGGTTTAAATCAAAGTTCAGTGTTTATTCACACATAGCAAGAAAACAAGCCAAAAGAAAGTGTTCAGTTTTGGCGCCTGTTCACACCACACAAAGTTCACAGTGCAAAAAGACGTCACCTGGTCAGCAGATGATTTTCACCCAGAGTCCGCAGCAGTCTTTAGTGGCCTGTTTCCCCAGCCTATGGCTCACACAAACAGATGCCTCTGTGTCTCAAACCACAGACTCCTCAGCTCCTCTGTCATGGAGGATAATCCACCACCTGAACATGCTGGCTGTTTTTTTTTTATTCCAGCCAAAACCCGGCCTGGAACCGTGGGGAACAGCCACCCACCCTGCTCTTTGGCTGCTCCCAATAAGAACCGGCCCGGATTGGCTTTACAGCCATTCTAACAGTTGAAGTGTCAGATTGCACTACAGACCTGACACTTCAGGAAAAAACCCGGTTCTTACCTCACCGAGGCCAGGAACCTCGGTGACACGTATCTTCCGTCAAAGACGGCTCCTTGTTCCTTCTTACATACGGTACCTAAATAGATAGCCAGATAGTGTTAGGTGTCTGTAAAAAAAGGCCTGAATTTGAATTCAATACATTGGGCCAAATAATTTTTTTCTTATTGTGGTGTACAGTAACAATGAGGAAAACATCTAGTAAGGGACGCAGACATGGTCGTGGTGGTGTTAGTTGACCCTCTGGTGCTGGGAGAGGACGTGGCCGTTCTGCCACAGCCACGCGTCCTAGTGAACCAACTACCTCAGGTCCCAGTAGCCGCCAGAATTTACAGCGATATTTGGTGGGGTCCAATGCCGTTCTAAGAATGGTAAGGCCCGAGCAGGTACAGGCATTAGTCAATTGGGTGGCCGACAGTGGATCCAGCACGTTCACATTATCTCCCACACAGTCTTCTGCAGAAAGCGCACAGATGGCGCCTGAAAACCAACCCCATCAGTCTGTCATATTACCCCCATGCATATCAGGGAAACTGTCTGAGCCTCAAGTTATGCAGCAGTTTCTTATGCTGTTTGAAGACTCTGCTGGCAGGGTTTCCCAAGGGCATCCACCTAGCCCTTCCCCAGCGGTGGAAGACATAGAATGCACTGACGCGCAACCACTTATGTTTCCTAATGATGAGGACATGGGAATACCACCTCAGCACGTCTCTGATGATGACGAAACACAGGTGCCAACTGCTGCGTCTTTCTGCAGTGTGAAAACTGAACAGGAGGTCAGGGAGGAAGACTGGGTGGAAGACGATGCAGGGGACGATAAGGTCCTAGACCCCACATGGAATGAAGGTCGTGCCACTGACTTTCACAGTTCGGAGGAAGAGGCAGTAGTGAGACCGAGCCAACAGCGTAGCAAAAGAGGGAGCAGTGGGCAAAAGCAGAACACCCGCCGCCAAGAGACTCCGCCTGCTACTGACCGCCGCCATCTGGGGGTATTGAACAACAGACCGACGAGTGGTCGCTGCCGGTGAGCCTCAAGCCCGGCCTGGTGGTGTGCGATAATGGGCAAAATCTCGTTGCATCTCTGGGACTAGCCGGTTTGACGCACATCCCTTGCCTGGCGCATGTGCTGAATTTGGTGGTGCAGAAGTTCATTCACAACTACCCCGACATTTCAGAGCTGCTGCATAAAGTGCAAGCCGTCTGTGCGCGCTTCCAGCGTTCACATCCTGCCGCTGCTTGCCTGTCTGCGCTACATCGTAACTTCGGCCTTCCCGCTCACCGCCTCATATGCGACGTGCCCACAAGGTGGAACTCCACCTTGCACATCCTGGACAGACTGTGCGAGCAGCAGCAGGCCATAGTGGAGTTTCAGCTGCAGCACACACGGGTCAGTCGCACTGCGGAACAGCACCACATCACCACCAATGACTGGGCCTCCATGTGAGACCTGTGTGCCTGTTGCGCTGTTTTGAGTACTCCACCAACATGGCCAGTGGTGATGACGCCGTTATCAGCGTTACAATACCACTTCTATGTCTCCTTGAGAAAACACTTAGGGCGATGATGGAAGAGGAGGTGGCCCAGGAGGAGGAGGAGGAGGAGGAAGAGGGGTCATTTTTAGCACTTTCAGGCCAGTCTCTTCGAAGTGACTCAGAGGGAGGTTTTTTGCAACAGCAGAGGCCAGGTACAAATGTGGCCAGCCAGGGCCCACTACTGGAGGACGAGGAGGACGAGGATGAGGAGGAGGTGGAGGAGGATGAGGATGAAGCATGGTCACAGCGGGGTGGCACCCAACGCAGCTCGGGCCCATCACTGGTGCGTGGCTGGGGGGAAATGCAGTACGATGACGATACGCCTCCCACAGAGGACAGCTTGTCCTTACCTCTGGGCAACCTGGCACACATGAGCGACTACATGCTGCAGTGCCTGCGCAACGACAGCAGAGTTGCCCACATTTTAACGTGTGCGGACTACTGGGTTGCCACCCTGCTGGATTCCCGGTACAAAGACAATGTGCCCACCTTACTTCCTGCACTGGAGTGAGATAGGAAGATGCGTGAGCACAAGTGCACGTTGGTAGACGCGCTACTGAGAGCATTCCCAAATATCACAGGGGAACAAGTGGAAGCCCAAGGCGAAGGCAGAGGAGGAGCAAGAGGTCGCCAACGCAACTGTGTCACGGCCAGCTCCTCTGAGGGCAGGATTAGCATGGCAGAGATGTGGAAAAGTTTTATCACCACGCCACAGCTAACTGCACCACCACCTGATATGGAACGTGTTAGCAGGAGGCAACATTTCACTAACAGTATGAGTACACACCTCTCCACGTACTGACTGATGGTTCTGCCCCATTCAACTTCTGGGTCTCCAAATTGTCCACGTGGCCAGAGCTAGCCTTTTATGCCTTGGAGGTGCTGGCCTGCCCGGCGGCCAGCGTTTTGTCTGAACGTGTATTCAGCACGGCAGGGGGCGTCATTACAGACAAACACAGCCGCCTGTCTACAGCCAATGTGGACAAACTGATGTTCATAAAAATGAACCAAGCATGGATCCCACAGGACCTGTCCATCCCTTGTGCAGATTAGACATTTATAACTACCTCCCCTTAACCATATATTATTGTACTCCATGGCACTTACTCATTCAATCCATTTTTTATTTTCATTTTACCATTATATTGCGGGGCAACCCAAAGTTGAATGAACCTCTCCTCTGTCTGGGTGTCGGGGCCTAAAAATATCTGACAGTGGCCTGTTCCACTGGTGGGTGACATGAAGCCTCATTGTCTGCTATGACATGAAGCCTGATTCTCTGCTATGGGACCTCTCTCCTCTGTCTGGGTGCCGGGGCCTAAATATCTGACAATGGCCTGTTGTAGTGGTGGGTGACGTGAAGCCTGATTCTCTGCTATGACATGAAGCCTGATTCTCTGCTATGACATGAAGCCTGATTCTCTGCTATGGGACCTCTCTCCTCTGTCTGGGTGCTGGGGCCTAAATATCTGACAATGGCCTGTTCCAGTTTTGGGTGATGTGAAGCCTGATTCTCTGCTATGACATGAAGCCTGACTCTCTGCTATGGGACCTCTCTCCTCTGTGTGGGTGCCGGGGCTTAAATATCTGACAATGGCCTGTTCCAGTGATGGGTGACGTGAAGCCTGATTCTCTGCTATGACATGAAGCCTGATTCTCTCTATGACATGAAGCCTGATTCTCTGCTATGACATGAAGCCTGATTCTCTGCTATGGGACCTCTCTCCTATGTCTGGGTGCCGGGGCCTAAATATCTGACAGTGGCCTGTTCCAGTGGTGGGTGACGTGAAGCCTAATTCTCTGCTATGACATGAAGCCTGATTCTCTGCTATGACATGAAGCCTGAATCTCTGCTATGGGACCTCTCTCCTCTGTCTGTGTGCCGGGGCCTAAAAATATCTGACAGTGGCCTGTTCCAGTGGTGGGTGACATGAAGCCTGATTCTCTGCCATGAGACCTCTCTCCAATTGATATTGGTTAATTTTTATTTATTTTATTTTTATTTTTATTCATTTCCCTATCCACATTTGTTTGCAGGGGATTTACCTACATTTTGCTGCCTTTTGCAGCCCTCTAGCCCTTTCCTGGGCTATTTTACAGCCTTTTTAGTGCCGAAAAGTTCGGGTCCCCATTGACTTCAATGGGGTTGGGGTTCGGGTTCGGGGCGAAGTTCGGGTCGAGTTCCGATCCCGAGCCCGAACATTTCCGGTAAGTTCGGCCGAACTTCTCAAACCCGAACATTCAGGTGTTCGCTCAACTCTAATTATGAATAACCATAATTTATCTTAATGATTAGGGGGTATTATTTTCTTTATTAAATAATATTCGAAAAACAAACCAATCCAAGGCATAGAATTACAGAGATCATAAATTATACTGCTAACGCCAACCACTCTTAGCATTTAAAATAGGTTGCCCCACCATAAGAGCTTACCATCTATGCACTGAATAGGCTTTAAGTGTCTGGTAGGGTAGGTTTGAATTCTGAAATACCCACCAATTATGAGAGCAAGGTGCGTAAGAGTGATTTATGCATGCACACTTCTGCCCACAGTCCATTCATAGCTATCTGACTGCTGGAGTTGCATGAATGAACACTGCTCCATTGACCACAAAGACTCAGGAATAGGGATGAGCGAACTCGAACTGTATAGTTCGGGTTCGTACCGAATTTTGGGGTGTCCGTGACACGGACCCGAACCCGGACATTTTCGTAAAAGTCCGGGTTCGGGTTCGGTGTTCGTCGCTTTCTTCGCGCTTTTGTGACGCTTTCTTGGCGCTTTTTGAAAGGCTGCAAAGCAGCCAATCAACAAGCGTCATACTACTTGCCCCAAGAGGCCATCACAGCCATGCCTACTATTGGCATGGCTGTGATTGGCCAGAGCACCATGTGACCCAGCCTCTATTTAAGCTGGAGTCACATAGCGCCGCCCGTCACTCTGCTCTGATTAGCGTAGGGAGAGGTTGCGGCTGCGACAGTAGGGCGAGATTAGGCAGATTAACTCCTCCAAAGGACTTGATTAACTGATCGATCTGCAGCTGTGGATCATTGAGCTGCTGATCCTCAATTGCTCACTGTTTTTAGGCTGCCCAGACCGTTTGTCAGTCACATTTTTCTGGGGTGATCGGCGGCCATTTTGTGTCTTGTGGTGCGCCAGCACAAGCTGCGACCAAAAGCATTTAACCCTCAATGGTGTGGTTGTTTTTTGGCTAAAGCCTACATCAGGGTGAAGCTGTCACACCAAGTGCATTTAACCAGCAATAGTCTGTTCATTTTTTGGCCATATACAAAATCAGGGGCAAGCTGCGCCTGTCACCAAGTGCATTTAACCCTCAATGGTGTGGTTGTTTTTTGGCTAAAGCCTACATCAGGGTGAAGCTGTCACACCAAGTGCATTTAACCAGCAATAGTCTGTTCATTTTTTGGCCATATACTAAATCAGGGGCAAGCTGCGCCTGTCACCAAGTGCATTTAACCCTCAATGGTGTGGTTGTTTTTTGGCTAAAGCCTACATCAGGGTGAAGCTGTCACACCAAGTGCATTTAACCAGCAATAGTCTGTTTATTTTTTGGCCATATCCCAGTCTAATTCTGTCACTAAATCCATACCGGTCACCCAGCGCCTAAATACTAGGCCTCAAATTTATATCCCGCTAAATCTGTCCTTAGTGCTGTAGCTGGGCGAGTTATTTAGTGTCCGTTCAAGCACATTTCTTGTTCTGGGTTGAAATACAATTCCCAATTTAGCAATTTCATAATTTAGTGGTTTCTGCTATATCAGAGCTATTTGAAATCTATCCCTAAAAGGGTATATAATATTCAAGGTGCACATTGGGTCATTCAGAATAACTTCACACACACCCGCTACTGTGTATTTCCAAGTCTAATTCTGGCACTAAACCCATACCTGTCACCCAGCGCCTAAATACTAGGCCTCAAATTTATATCCAGCTAAATCTGTCCCTAGTGCTGTAGCTGGGCGAGTTATTTAGTGTCCGTTCAAGCACATTTCTTGTTCTGGGTTGAAATACAATTCCCAATTTAGCAATTTCATAATTTAGTGGTTTCTGCTATATCAGAGCTATTTGAAATCTATCCCTAAAAGGGTATATAATATTCAAGGTGCACATTGGGTCATTCAGAATAACTTCACACACACACGCTTCTGTGCATTTCCAAGTCTAATTCTGTCACTAAATCCATACCGGTCACCCAGCGCCTAAATACTAGGCCTCAAATTTATATCCCGCTGAATTTGAATACAATACATTGGGCCAAATAATATATTTGTTGTTGTGGTGAACCATAACAATGAGAAAAACATCTAGTAAGGGACGCGGACGTGGACATGGTCGTGGTGGTGTTAGTGGACCCTCTGGTGCTGGGAGAGGACGTGGCCGTTCTGCCACATCCACACGTCCTAGTGTACCAACTACCTCAGGTCCCAGTAGCCGCCAGAATTTACAGCGATATATGGTGGGGCCCAATGCCGTTCTAAGGATGGTAAGGCCTGAGCAGGTACAGGCATTAGTCAATTGGGTGGCCGACAGTGGATCCAGCACGTTCACATTATCTCCCACCCAGTCTTCTGCAGAAAGCGCACAGATGGCGCCTGAAAACCAACCCCATCAGTCTGTCACATCACCCCCATGCATACCAGGGAAACTGTCTCAGCCTCAAGTTATGCAGCAGTCTCTTATGCTGTTTGAAGACTCCGCTGGCAGGGTTTCCCAAGGGCATCCACCTAGCCCTTCCCCAGCGGTGAAAGACATAGAATGCACTGACGCACAACCACTTATGTTTCCTGATGATGAGGACATGGGAATACCACCTCAGCATGTCTCTGATGATGACGAAACACAGGTGCCAACTGCTGCGTCTTTCTGCAGTGTGCAGACTGAACAGGAGGTCAGGGATCAAGACTGGGTGGAAGACGATGCAGGGGACGATGAGGTCCTAGACCCCACATGGAATGAAGGTCGTGCCACTGACTTTCACAGTTCGGAGGAAGAGGCAGTGGTGAGACCGAGCCAACAGCGTAGCAAAAGAGGGAGCAGTGGGCAAAAGCAGAACACCCGCCGCCAAGAGACTCCGCCTGCTACTGACCGCCGCCATCTGGGACCGAGCACCCCAAAGGCAGCTTCAAGGAGTTCCCTGGCATGGCACTTCTTCAAACAATGTGCTGACGACAAGACCCGAGTGGTTTGCACGCTGTGCCATCAGAGCCTGAAGCGAGGCATTAACGTTCTGAACCTGAGCACAACCTGCATGACCAGGCACCTGCATGCAAAGCATGAACTGCAGTGGAGTAAACACCTTAAAACCAAGGAAGTCACTCAGGCTCCCCCTGCTACCTCTTCTGCTGCTGCCGCCTCGGCCTATTCTGCTGCTGCCGCCTCGGCCTCTTCCTCCGCCTCTGGAGGAACGTTGGCACCTGCCGCCCAGCAAACAGGGGATGTACCACCAACACCACCACCACCACCTCCGTCACCAAGCGTCTCAACCATGTCACACGCCAGCGTTCAGCTCTCCATCTCACAAACATTTGATAGAAAGCGTAAATTCCCACCTAGCCACCCTCGATCCCTGGCCCTGAATGCCAGCATTTCTAAACTACTGGCCTATGAAATGCTGTCATTTAGGCTGGTGGACACAGACAGCTTCAAACAGCTCATGTCGCTTGCTGTCCCACAGTATGTTGTTCCCAGCCGGCACTACTTCTCCAAGAGAGCCGTGCCTTCCCTGCACAACCAAGTATCCGATAAAATCAAGTGTGCACTGCGCAACGCCATCTGTGGCAAGGTCCACCTAACCACAGATACGTGGACCAGTAAGCACGGCCAGGGACGCTATATCTCCCTAACTGCACACTGGGTAAATGTAGTGGCAGCTGGGCCCCAGGCGGAGAGCTGTTTGGCGCACGTCCTTCCGCCGCCAAGGATCGCAGGGCAACATTCTTTGCCTCCTGTTGCCACCTCCTCCTTCTCGGCTTCCTCCTCCTCTTCTTCCACCTGCTCATCCAGTCAGCCACACACCTTCACCACCAACTTCAGCACAGCCCGGGGTAAACGTCAGCAGGCCATTCTGAAACTCATATGTTTGGGGGACAGGCCCCACACCGCACAGGAGTTGTGGCGGGGTATAGAACAACAGACCGACGAGTGGTTGCTGCCGGTGAGCCTCAAGCCCGGCCTGGTGGTGTGTGATAATGGGCGAAATCTCGTTGCAGCTCTGGGACTAGCCAATTTGACGCACATCCCTTGCTTGGCGCATGTGCTGAATTTGGTGGTGCAGAAGTTCATTCACAACTACCCCGACATGTCAGAGCTGCTGCATAAAGTGCGGGCCGTCTGTTCGCGCTTCCGGCGTTCACATCCTGCTGCTGCTCGCCTGTCTGCGCTACAGCGTAACTTCGGCCTTCCCGCTCACCGCCTCATATGCGACGTGCCCACCAGGTGGAACTCCACCTTGCACATGCTGGACAGACTGTGCGAGCAGCAGCAGGCCATAGTGGAGTTTCAGCTGCAGCACGCACGGGTCAGTCGCACTACAGAACAGCACCACTTCACCACCAATGACTGGGCCTCCATGCGAGACCTGTGTGCCCTGTTGCGCTGTTTCGAGTACTCCACCAACATGGCCAGTGGCGATGACACCGTTATCAGCGTTACAATACCACTTCTATGTCTCCTTGAGAAAACACTTAGGGCGATGATGGAAGAGGAGGTGGCCCAGGAGGAGGAGGAGGAGGAGGAGGAAGAGGGGTCATTTTTAGCACTTTCAGGCCAGTCTCTTCGAAGTGACTCAGAGGGAGGTTTTTGGCAACAGCAGAGGCCAGGTACAAATGTGGCCAGCCAGGGCCCACTACTGGAGGACGAGGAGGACGAGGATGAGGAGGAGGTGGAGGAGGATGAGGATGAAGCATGGTCACAGCGGGGTGGCACCCAACGCAGCTCGGGTCCATCACTGGTGCGTGGCTGGGGGGAAAGGCAGGACGATGACGATACGCCTCCCACAGAGGACAGCTTGTCCTTACCCCTGGGCAGCCTGGCACACATGAGCGACTACATGCTGCAGTGCCTGCGCAACGACAGCAGAGTTGCCCACATTTTAACCTGTGCGGACTACTGGGTTGCCACCCTGCTGGATCCACGCTACAAAGACAATGTGCCCACCTTACTTCCTGCACTGGAGCGTGATAGGAAGATGCGCGAGTACAAGCGCACGTTGGTAGACGCGCTACTGAGAGCATTCCCAAATGTCACAGGGGAACAAGTGGAAGCCCAAGGCCAAGGCAGAGGAGGAGCAAGAGGTCGCCAAGGCAGCTGTGTCACGGCCAGCTCCTCTGAGGGCAGGGTTAGCATGGCAGAGATGTGGAAAACTTTTGTCAACACGCCACAGCTAACTGCACCACCACCTGATACGCAACGTGTTAGCAGGAGGCAACATTTCACTAACATGGTGGAACAGTACGTGTGCACACCCCTCCACGTACTGACTGATGGTTCGGCCCCATTCAACTTCTGGGTCTCTAAATTGTCCACGTGGCCAGAGCTAGCCTTTTATGCCTTGGAGGTGCTGGCCTGCCCGGCAGCCAGCGTTTTGTCTGAACGTGTATTCAGCACGGCAGGGGGCGTCATTACAGACAAACGCAGCCGCCTGTCTACAGCCAATGTGGACAAGCTGACGTTCATAAAAATGAACCAGGCATGGATCCCACAGGACCTGTCCGTCCCTTGTCCAGATTAGACATTAACTACCTCCCCATAACCATATATTATTGGACTCCAGGGCACTTCCTCATTCAATCCTATTTTTATTTTCATTTTACCATTATATTGCGAGGCTACCCAAAGTTGAATGAACCTCTCCTCTGCCTGTGTGCTAGGCCTAAATATATGCCAATGGACTGTTGCAGTGGTGGCTGACGTGAAGCCTCATTCTCTGCTATGACATGCAGACTGATTCTCTGCTGACATGAAGACAGATTCTCTGTTACGGGACCTCCCTCCTCTGCCTGGGTGCTGGGCCTAAATATATGCCAATGGACTGTTGCAGTGGTGGCTGACATGAAGCCTGATTCTCTGCTATGACATGCAGACTAATTCTCTGCTGACATGAAGCCAGATTGTCTGTTACGGGACCTCTCTCCTCTGCCTGGGTGCTGGGCCTAAATTTATGACAATGGACTGTTGCAGTGGTGGCTGACGTGAAGCCTGATTCTCTGCTATGACATGCAGACTGATTCTCTGCTGACATGAAGCCAGATTGTCTGTTACGGGACCTCTCTGCTCTGCCTGTGTGCTAGGCCTAAATATATGCCAATGGACTGTTGCAGTGGTGGCTGACGTGAAGCCTCATTCTCTGCTATGACATGCAGACTGATTCTCTGCTGACATGAAGCCAGATTGTCTGTTACGGGACCTCTCTGCTCTGCCTGTGTGCTAGGCCTAAATATATGCCAATGGACTGTTGCAGTGGTGGGTGACGTGAAGCCTCATTCTCTGCTATGACATGCAGACTGATTCTCTGCTGACATGAAGCCAGATTCTCTGTTACGGGACCTCTCTGCTCTGCCTGTGTGCTAGGCCTAAATATATGCCAATGGACTGTTGCAGTGGTGGCTGACGTGAAGCCTCATTCTCTGCTATGACATGCAGACTAATTCTCTGCTGACATGAAGACAGATTCTCTGTTACGGGACCTCTCTCCTCTGCCTGGGTGCCGGGGCCTAAATATCTGAGAATGGACTGTTCCAGTGGTGGGTGACGGGAAGCCAGATTCTCTGCTATGGAACCTCTCTCCAATTGATTTTGGTTAATTTTTATTTATTTAATTTTAATTTTAATTCATTTCCCTATCCACATTTGTTTGCAGGGGATTTACCTACATGTTGCTGCCTTTTGCAGCCCTCTAGCTCTTTCCTGGGCTGTTTTACAGCCTTTTTAGTGCCGAAAAGTTCGGGTCCCCATTGACTTCAATGGGGTTCGGGTTCGGGACGAAGTTCGGATCGGGTTCGGATCCCGAACCCGAACATTTCCGGGATGTTCGGCCGAACTTCTCGAACCCGAACATCCAGGTGTTCGCTCAACTCTACTCAGGAACCCTATTCTTGTGATTATTGGTGTTCCTAGCAGTCAACCCACAACTATTAGAGACTTCCTAACTAACATGTGGATACGTTCTTTATGGTGGGACAACCCCTTTAAATGAAAGAATTGCACATGCTACATCTATCATTCATATCAACATACATTATAGGCTACTTGTAATGCCATCCATGCACCTCTGCCTGTGTCCACCGTGTTCCACTGCACACCCCTTTCCACATTTGCGAAAATAAAAGCACAAAATAAGAGGGGGGAAAAAGAAAAATACACAACTTTTTGGGTTGTTGAAATAACAGTCCTCTGATGGAAAATGCAAAATGGTTGCCACATCATAATAGCATTTTAGTAGTGCTTTCATGCATGTGACTTCCTATTAGAAAAAATAATTATAACTGGTGTGATATACCAGTCGCCCCCCCAAAAAAACTGAGAGAAGCGTGGTGTTATATACCAATAATATACTTTCTATATAGTGCATTTGGGTACTGCAGCATTTGTTTGTGGTTTTGCTGCGTTCCCTCTGCTACACACATTGACAAACGGTATTGGAAAAAATAATTATAACTGGTGTGATATACCAGTCCCCCCCCAAAAAAACTGATTGAAGTGTGGTGTTATATACCAATATACTTTCTTTATAGTGCATTTGGGTACTGTATAGTGCATTTGCACATGTGCGTACGTGAAAATTATATTGCCGATATTTCGCATTGAAAAAAATAATGAATGGAGATCTCAAATTCGAATAATACATCTGGTATGTCACTGTCCATGTTGTGGGACTATTTTTGCACTTCTAGTAATTATTTCTTGGCTGCAAATATGAGCTGAAGGTTTTTCAGGTGCAAACTTGCGGTTCGCGAATATTTGATCGCGTTCGCGAACCGTCCCGGCAGATGTTCGTCCATCACTACACACACATACCACAAAAATTTTAAAAAGCCTAAGGAGTTTTTTTTACAGCGCCGGCCAGGGACGTACACACATAGGGCTTCTGCCCCTGCCCCTTTAATGCCCTTTTTTTTTTGCGTGTGCCGGGCCTGTGCGACGTATCCACGCAGCAGTGATCAGCGCTGCAGTCAGCGTCATTCAGTCAGTAGTAGTTACGTGGGGCGGCACGCAGGGAGTCTTGAGCCGACTGTGTCTGCGACTGCTAACCAGTCTGTGAGTGAGCTCGTGTCGTGCTCGTCTGTGAGTGCCACTGCCACTGTGCCATCATGGAGGGGGTCGGGAAGGAAATATACCGTGGGGGGGGGGAAGATGTGCGGGGGGGAGGGAAACATGTGCTGCTGCCAGGCCCATGGAGGGGAAGAAATGTGCCATTGAGGGGGGAGTGCAGCCATGGAGGGAGGGGGAGAAAAGTGACACGACGGGGGTTATGTAAAAAGGAGGGGTTGATGTGACATGGAGGGGGGGAAATGTGACATGGAGGGAGGGGGAGTAATGTGACATTAAGGCCGGGGGGGGGGGGCATCATTGGGGGCACTTCTTGCCGGCACATTATTGGTGGGCACTATAGGGGCATCTACTGAGGTCACAAAGAAGGGGAATGTTATATGAAGGGCTCTGTACAGTGGCATTTTATACTGGGACACATTATGGTGGGTTCTATGGTGGAAGGGGGAGAGAAGTACTATGGGGTCATCTCCGGGGGGCACTAAGAAGGGGTATTTTATGCTTGCAAATTATAGGGGACACTGAGGGCATCTACTGGAGCACTATATAGGGGCATTTTGTACTGGTACAATATAGGGGCACTAGGAGGAAGGGGGGAGAGGAGCACTATGGGGCATTTACTGGGGGCACTATATAGGGGTATTTTATATTGGCACATTATGGGGGACACTATGAGAACATTAGCTCAGCTGGGGGCATTACAAGGGGGTATTTTATGCACTGTCTATTATAAGGAGAATTATTACTACTGGGGGGGCATTATGATGGGCTTTATTACTCCCCCATGGTATGACCCCCTAGTAGCAGCACCAGCCTCTCTCTGCTCTGCTATCCCTCTGCCCCTTCTCCAAATCCTTATTATGAAATCTTTTTCATTAGGATAAAACACATCAGCTCCACCTAGCCCCCCAGCCAAAGTGTTGAAGTGGTGTCCGAGAGCCCCAAGGGCCACGCCAAGTAATTGTAAGTTTTCATGTGAAATATGTTTCTGTTATACACATACACTCACCTAAAGAATTATTAGGAACACCTGTTCTATTTCTCCTTAATGCGATTATCTAGTCAACCAATCACATGGCAGTTGCTTTAATGCATGTAGGGTTGTGGTCCTGGTCAATACAACCCCCTGAACTCCAAACTGAATGTCAGAATGGGAAAGAAAGGTGATTTAAGCAATTTTGAGTGTGGCATGGTTGTTGGTGCCAGACGGGCCGGTCTGAGTATTTCACAATCTGCTCAGTTACTGGGATTTTCACGCACAACCATTTCTAGGGTTTACAAAGAATGGTGTGAAAAGGGAAAAACATCCAGTATGCGGCAGTCCTGTGGGCGAAAATGCCTTGTTTATGCTAGAGGTCAGAGGAGAATGGGCCGACTGATTCAAGCTGATAGAAGAGCAACATTGACTGAAATAACCACTCGTCACAACCGAGGTATGCAGCAAAGCATGTGTGAAGCCACAAACAACACGCACAACCTTGAGGCGGATGGGCTACAACAGCAGAAGACCCCACCGGGTACCACTCATCTCCACTACAAATAGGAAAATGAGGCTACAATTTGCACGAGCTCACCAAAATTGGACTGTTGAAGACTGGAAAAATGTTGCCTGTTCTGATGACTCTCGGGTTCTGTTGAGACATTCAAATGGTAGAGTCCGAATTTGGCGTAAACAGAATGAGAACATGTATCCATCATGCTTTGTTACTACTGTGCAGGCTGGTGGTGGTGGTGTAATGGTGTGGGGGATGTTTTCTGGGCACACTTTAGGCCCCTTAGTGTCAATTGGCCATCGTTTAAATGCCACGGGCTACCTGAGCATTGTTTCTGACCATATCCATCCCTTCATGACCACCATGTACCCATCCTCTGATTGCTACTTCCAGCAGGATAATGCACCATGTCACAAAGCTCGAATCATTTCAAATTGGTTTCTTGAACATGACAATGAGTTCACTGTACTAAAATGGCCCCCCACAGTCACCAGATCTGAACCCAATAGAGCATCTTTGGGATGTGGTGGAACGGGAGCTTCGTGCCCTGGATGTGCATCCCTCAAATCTCCATCAACTGCAAGATGCTATCCTATCAATATGGGCCAACATTTCTAAAGAATGCTATCAGCACCTTGTTGAATCAATGTCACATAGAATTAAGGCAGTTCTGAAGGCAAAAGGGGGTCCAACACTGTATTAGTATGGTGTTCCTAATAATTCTTTAGGTGAGTGTATAGCATACACTGTGCAACACAATATACAGTATACCTCTACACTGTGTAGTCTGTTCTATAAGCACCATTGTTTTGTGGCAGCGGACAAAAAATAATCTGGAAGTGCCCCTCCATGTGGCATCATGTATGTGGGCAGACAGTGTTGTATCATGTATGTGGGCAGGCAGTGTGGTATCAAATAATTCATGGAGGACAAGGTAGGACTTATAGAAAAGCAAGCTTCGTGGTACAAACATTTTTTGAAATTATGACAAGCCTCTGCCCTTCAAAATGTCGGTGCACGTCCCTGGCGCTGGCCCACACCTCTAAGTCTCCATTGTGCACCCCACACAGTAGTTATGCCAGATCTTGGATAGTTGGGAGGTATGCATGTAGTGTCCCACTAGGTAAATGTGGGCACTACACAAGGGTCAATTGGGCCACGTTGTTCCCCACCTCCTGTGGGACAGGGTCATTGTATTTTATATGATGCTTTTTTGTGTATTTTTCCTGTTTTCACCTGTGCCAGGCCTGTTAGGGGTAGTTCCTCCTCCTAGATAGTAGAGGGAGCTAGGGAACCCCTTAGTATATATAGTCAGGTCCAGCTCAGGGAGAGTCAGTCTGTGTGTAGTCAGAAGTCAGTGTGGACTCTAGCCAGAGGAGAGCTGGGGAGCAGCTTCTGACATGCAGCTAGATAGCCCAGGCTCCTAGCTTGCCACCAGGAGAAGGATATGCCTCCTGAGAAACCAAGTTCCCTTAAAGGTGCAGTGCAGAGCCAAGGTTTATTTCCAGCCAAACAGAGAGCTGAAGGGCAGAAGGATATTTCTACAGCAAGGAGACATATACCAGAGGAAGGTTTCCCTACCCAAGGATAAGTGCAGCCTGATCTGTAAGTGTTTATGCCCTCTGAGTATCTTGCAAAGACTTTGCCTGCCATTTTTGCAAAGCCTGCCTGTATCCAACCTTTCTACATGTGAAGCTAACCAAAGACTGTAAATAGTTGAACTGTTTCAGTAAAAGGAAGTTTTGGTTCATTGCAACTTGTGTTCCTCAATTATTCCTACAATAACAGCACTGGCGTCATAAACTTAAAGGGATCTTGCCAACGGCACATTAAACCTGCAACACCCAGGGCACCTCACTTATCACCGGCCTGGTCCCTATATACAGAGAGTGCCCCAGAGGATCCATGTGCCAGCCTCTCTATCACTACTGTACGCCTGCCCAGGGTATATAAAAAACTGTGAGTACCAAAAACACCCTCGGTTAGTAACTACCCCTGTGACCTCACCATTCGCCTAACCCTGCAGGGCTGCGTACTGCATGCATACGTAAACAGACTATATAGACACTACACTCACATAATCACATATACAATATACACCATACAGTATATAAATGATACCTAGGCTACACTTACAGTAGATTTACAGTACCTACACCATATACATTTTATACACATTTGTACCTAGCACTAAATACTAGTGATGAGCGAGCATGCTCGGCCGAATACCTGCCCGGCTCGAGCATCGATCTGCTCGGCACATGGCTGTACTCGGCCGAATACCACATGTGCTCGAGAGCCATGCTCGAGTCTTCTCCCCACACGTTTCACGGCTGCTAAGCAGCACGTGCAGGTAAGTACTGCCATCACTGTAATGCCAGTAGCAATGTTGGCTGCTGGCATTACAGTGATTGGCTGTCCGGAACGATACAGCACCCGGTGACACTTGCTCGGATCAGTCTTAGTCAGGGAGAGCAGAGCGTAGGAAACGAAAGGCAGTGTAGGTAGCAAAATTCACAGTTATTATTATAAGAAAGCTTTTCAAAGACCCTTTTAATGACTACTGTGTGTGTGTGTTTTTTAGAGCAGCAATATATGTTTACCTGCGCTAAATTTATCAGTCTTCTGTGCTGAGGAAGGACAGATTTGCTGGGGAGAGAAATTTGCTCTTTTTACTACCAAAAGCTTTTCACAGCAGCAAGATAATTTGCTTTAATATCTATTAGTGAGATATACTGTACACCATACGCAGACTGTGTCTTTTTGCGTAAATTCAAATAATCAGCGCCATATTTATTGTCTATAGTGTGAGTTTAATACACATCTGTGACATATACAGTATGCCACCCGAAAACTGTTTCTTTAGCGTAAATTTAAATAATCAGGGGCCAGCCCTTATCTACTGTGTCTGTAGTGTGGGCATGTAATACACATCCGTGACATATACAGTACTCCATCCGAAAACTGTTTCTTTAGCGTAAATTTAAATAATCAGGGGCCTAATCTAGTGTCCATAGTGTGTTTTCTGTGACATATACAGTACACCATCCGAAAAAAAACAGTTTCTTTAGGGCAAATTCCAATAATCTGGGCCTAATCTAGTGTCTATAGTGTGTGGCTTTCTGTGACATATACAGTACGCCATCCATAAACGGTTTCTTCAGCGTAAATTTAAATAATCTGGGCCTAATCTAGTGTCCATAGTGTGTGGCTTTCTGTGACATATACAGTACGCCATCCGAAAACTGTTTCTTTAGCGTATATTTAAATAATCAGGGGCCAGTCCACATCTACTGTCTCTGTAGTGTGTGCGTGTAATACATATCCGTGACATATACAGCACTCCATCTGAAAACTGTTCCTTTAGCGTAAATTCCAATAATCTGGGCCTAATCTAGTGTCCATAGTGTGTGGCTTTCTGTGACACATACAGTACGCCATCCAAAAACTGTTTCTTTAGCGTAAATTTAAATAATCAGGGGCCAGCCCTCATCTATTGTCTCTGTACTGTGTGCGTGTAATACACATCCGTGACATATACAGCACTCCATCCGAAAACTGTTTCTTTAGGGCAAATTCCAATAATCTGGGCCTAATCTAGTGTCCATAGTGTGTGGCTTTCTGTGACATACAGTACGCCATCCGAAAACAGTTTATTTAGCGTAAATTTAAATAATCAGGGGCCAGTCCTCATCTACTGTCTCTGTAGTGTGTGCGTGTAATATACATCCGTGACATATACAGTACTCCATCCGAAAACTGTTTCTTTAGCGTAAATTCAAATAATCTGGGTCTAATCTAGTGTCCATAGTGTGTGGCTTTCTGTGACACATACATTACTCCATCCGAAAACTGTTTCTTTAGGGCAAGTTTAACTAATTTGGTCCTAATATAGTGTCCATATTCTGTGGGTTTCTGTGACATATTCTGTCCTGCATCAGAAAACTGTGTCTTTAGCGGACTGTAAAACAATCTTGGCCACATCTAGTGACAAAACCATTAATATGAAGAAGGCAAGCACTAAGGGACCGGGAAGTGGGCATGATGCTGATGGTCATGGCCCTGGGCGCAATGAAACTGTGCCTGCTGCCAGTGCACCAGAAAAAATTAAAAACCATCCACCGTATCCAGCTTCATGTCCAACTTAGCTGGGTGGCGCAGGACAACAATGTCGGACCAGTGCGAACAGTTGGTCGGTTGGATTGCTGAAGATAATGCTTCCAGTCGGTTAAGCACCA
The DNA here is from genome assembly GCF_014858855.1 of Bufo gargarizans. NCBI lineage: Eukaryota > Metazoa > Chordata > Amphibia > Anura > Bufonidae > Bufo > Bufo gargarizans. Next base: position 582,729,677 of record NC_058080.1, on the reverse strand, counting down.
CCCACTCTTCCACCAAGTCCAGTCTCTGTAGCCAAGATTCAGGTCAACCGAATCCTCACTCGGATCATCCTTCCTCCCACCATGGAGAGGCTTGCCAAATGAGTGATCCCACACTCTGATATCATGCTTAAAGAGGGACCTGAGATATTGTGCCCTGATTCCCAACCTCTTGAGCCTTCACAGTCTCAAGAAGATGACGGTGGTGAACGCCAAATATTCGTTCACGAGGTGGATGATGATGAGACACAGTTGTCAATCACTGAGGTTGTGGATAGGCAGGAGGATGAGCAGAGTGAGTAAGTGGAAGAGGAGGTGGTTGAGAATGAGGTCACTGACCCAACATGGGAAGGTGAAAAGCCGAGCGTGGACAGCAGTACAGAGGGGGAGGGAACCACAGCACCGCAACAGGCTGGAAGAGGTAGTGGGGTTGCAAAAGGGAGAAGTTGGCCCACAAAAAAAAGGCTCGCAACCATTACACAGAGCACCCCTATGCGTAAATATACCTTGCCAAGAGGTAGGTGTTCCGCAGAATAGCGCTTTTTTGAGGAAAGTGCAGATGACAAAAGAGTGGTAGTTTGCAACCTGTGCCGTACCTAAATGAACTAGGGCGTGAACACTAGCAACCTCTCCACCAGCAGCATTATCCACCACATTGCATCCAAGCACCCTAATAAGTGGGCCGAACGCCTGGGTCCACAATCTGGGTCTGTGGGTCACACCACTTCCCCTGTGTTACGCACTGCTGGCCAATCCCCTGTCGAAGGCGCAGGCTCAGATGCCCCTCGCCCTGCACCTGGACTTTCGCATGAACCATCAGCAATAACATCCACTTCCCTGTCCCAGCGCAGCTTTCAAATGTCCATAACACAGTCAATTGAACGCAAGCGCAAATACCCACCCACTCACAGGCCAAAGCACTAAATGCGCACCTTTCTAAATTACTGGCCCTTGAAATGTTGCCATTTAGGCTTGTCCACACTGAGGCCTTACGCAGCCTGATGTTGGCGGCTGTTCCTTGGTATGCAATCCCCAGCCGCCACTATTTTTCTCGGTGTGCAGTTGCTGCCTTAATGAACATGCGTCCTAGAACATATCACCTGTGCCCTGACCAACGCAGTTACTGGGAAGGTCCACTTAACCTCGGACACATGGACAAGTGCTGGTGGCCAAGGACGCTACATTTCCCTGACGGTACACTGGGTGAATGTTGTGGAGGCCAGGAGTGAGTCGTACCCTGGGATGGCGCAGGTGCTACCCACGCCCAGGATTGCGGGCACTACGTCCATCAGGGTCTCCGCCAGCAGCTATGTTATTGGCTCCAACCCCCACTTCTCCTCCTCCACCGCCTCCTCCTCCAATTCCACCTCCAGCAGCAGTCAGCCATCAGTCGCTAGCTGGAAGCAGTGTAGCACTGCTGTGGGTAAGCGTCAACAGACCATGCTGAAGTTGATCTGCTTAGGGGACAAACAGCACACCGCTGCAGAGCTGTGGCAGGGTATAAGGGACCAGACCGAGCTGTAGCGCTCGCCACTCAGCCTACAACCAGGCATGGTTGTGTCTGACAATGGCCGTGACAGTGGCGGCTTTGGAGATTGGCAACCTGACACACATCCCATGCCTAGCCCACGTTTTAAACTTAGCGGTTCAGCGGTTTATCAAAACCTACCCCAATTTGCCAGAGCTACTAGTAAAGGCGCGCCGCTTGTGTGCCCATTTCTGCAAGTCGTCCACAGCTTCAGCCGGTCTGTCAACGCTGCAGCAGCGCTTGTAGCTTCCAGCTCACCGACTTTTGTGCGACGTAAGCACGCGCTGAAACTCTACATTCCACATGTTGGCCAGGCTTTGTAAGCAGCAGAGGGCAGTTGTGGAATACCAGCTGCAACATGGTCGTCGCCTTTTGAGTCAACTGGCACTATTCATAAGCAAGGAGTGGGCATTGATGTCAGACCTCTGTGAGGATTTAAAAAACCTAGTGGTAATAACGCTATTATCAGCGTAACCATCCCACTGCTGTGTCTACTCAAAGGGTCGCTGCTCACAATTAAGGACGACACTTTGAATGTGTCAGATGAGGAAATGGAGGAGGACATTATACAGGGTGATAGCCAGACCACCATCTTCTCAGCGTGAATTGGACCATGAAGAGGAGGAGGAGGAGGAGCTGGAGATGGTTGCCTCTGCTACAGAGGGTAGTACCCATGGAACTTTAATTCCATCTGTTCAGCGTGGATGGGCAGAAGAGGAGGAGGAAGATGAGGAGATGGAGAGTCATCGTGATGTTGACATCGACATCTTGCCTGTTGGTACTCTGGCACATATAGCTGACTTCATGTTAGGCTGCCTTTCCCGCAACCCTCGCGTTATCCACATTTTAGATAACACGGATTACTGGGTGTTCACCATTCTTGACCCCCGCTACAAAGAGAAATTCTCATCTCTAATTCCTGTGGTGGAGAGGATGAGTAAAATGGTGCAATACCAGAAGGTACTGTACTTGTTGAGAGATTGTTCCAAAATTTTCCATCTGACAATGCGGCCGGCAGAGTCTGTACTTCCTTAGGCAACCGAGGAAGGGAGACAAGTGGAACACACAGCAGTTCCAACAAAGGCAGGGCAACACTCTCCAAGGCATGGAACACTTTCATGACACCCCGCCAGCAACCTCACCCAGAAGCGCGGCCTAGTGGTAAAAGGAGGGAAAAGTTTTGGAAGATGGTGAAGTAATACATAGCAGACCATGTCAGGGTCCTAAATGATCCCTCAGTGCCTTAAAACTACTGGGTGTCTAAGCTGGACACGTGGCATGAACTTATGCCTTGTAGGTGCTGTCGTGCCCTGCCCCAGCGTGTATTTAGTGCTGCTGGTGGCATTATAACAGATAAGTGTATCCGCTTGTCCACTGGCAACGCTGACAGGTTGACTCAGATAAAAATGAATAAGGCCTGCATTGCCCCTGACTTCTCATTTCCACCAGAGGAGAGCGTCATTTGAACAGCATGCACTCGCACATAATGTTTTAGAGCATCAACTCACCTGCAGGCACTCACATATAATGTTTTATAGCATCAGCTAATCAGCAGGCACTCGCATATAATGTTTTAGAGCATCAGCTCACCTGCAGGCACTCACATATAATGTTTTACAGCGTCAGCTCACCAGCAGGCCCTTGCATATAATGTTTTACAGGGTCAGCTGACCTGCAGGCCCTTGCATATAATGTTTTACAGGATCAGCTCACCAGCAGGCCCTCGCATATAATGTTTTACAGGGTCAGCTCACCTGCAGGCCCTTGCATATAATGTTTTACAGGGTCAGCTCACCTGCAGGCCCTCGCATATAATGTTTTACAGGATCAGCTCAACTGCAGGCCCTCGCATATAATATTTTACAGGGTCAGCTCAACTGAAGGCCCTCGCATATAATGTTTTACAGGGTCAGCTCCACTGCAAGCCCTCTCATATAATGTTTTAAAGGTTCAGCTCAACTACAGGCCCTCGCATATAATGTTTTACAGGGTCATCTCACCTTCTGATGACGACAGCAAAGTCTTGCCTGTTGGTACTCTAGCACACATGGCTGACTTCATGTTAGGCTGCCTTTCCCACGACCCGTGCCTTATACGCATTTTAGACAACACGGATTACCGGTTGTTCACCCCTCTCGACCCCTGCTACAAATATAACTTCTCATCTCTCATTCCTTTGGTGGAGAGGACAAGCAAAATGGTGCTATACCAGAAGGTCATTGTTGGAAAATTGCTCCAAAGTTGATAGGGCAGACATCCAAATGGATTGTCGTTGTCACAGGGACGTGAGATCGCCTAGAAGTTATCTAAAGTCAACAAAGCGGCTGCAGGCCTTCAACTACAAGTCCACTCTCAGTAGCCAAGAGTCTGGTCAACGCACTCCTCACCATGATGGCACACTGGGTGAACATTGTGGAGGCCGGGAGCAAGTTCACTACTGGCACCAGACTTGCCCTCCAATAGATCCTCATTAACGGAAAGTGTACTCATTCCAATAACAGGGCGGCTTAGGAATGCTGTATTGTTATTTATCATCACTACCCCCCGAGACAGGAGTGGGTAATTGCCTGCTGCCTTCCTAGGTGCTTGTGCTTTAATAACTTGACCCACCCTCTCATGGTGGTTTACAATTAGGAAAAAAAAAGGGGCAAGTCAATCTGATTTCAGCCATTGGCCTCCCTTGGACATGGTTGCCATTTCTCATGCCCCCTCTCCGGCATCGAACCCTGATTCCCCGTTACCCGTGATCACCATGGTAGGCGCAGAAAAGAACATTGAAAGTTGATAGGGCAGACATCTGAATGGATCGTTGCCGTCACGAGGACGTGCAATCGCCCAGAGGTTATCTACAGTCACCAATGCGGCAGCAGGCCCTCGCCCCTAATGTTTTTCAGGGTCACCAGCAGGCCATTAATCATAATTTTTCAAGGGTGTGTACGATGCCCTCCTTTATGTGTAACAAAGGGTGTTTTGGAGTGTCGGTTCCCTGTAATTTTTAGCAGCCCTTTCGCTTAGTGCATAGGCTTTATGAGTGTAGGAGTCCCACTACCTGAACTATTGTAACACAATGTGAATGAGGCCCTCCATTATGTGATATACAGGTTGTGTCAGAGTACCTCTTCCTTGTAATTTTTGGCAGCACCTGTACTTTATATACAAGTAAATATACAGGAAAGAATGTTTCTTAACAATTTTCCCTCTAAAATGCTATTTTTTTAAAAAGTTTTGTGCATATTATTGTCAGTCTGTAAAAGTGGCGTACTACTCGAACAACATGGTTCCCAGCAGCGACCTGGGAGTCCAAGATGCTTTGAGACATCCTCCCCATGCTATTCCCGAACCATTTCGGTGGTGTTTCCATCAATTTCTGACCTTTTCCTATGAATCAGACACCCTCCCCTCTTCAGAGCAGTGGGTGCCTGGTTTAATGCTCGGGTTCTCCCATTGACTTCCATTATACTTGGGTGCTCAGTAGAGCACCTGAGCATCCCGATGTGTTTGGCCAGAGCACCTGAGCACTTTAGTGCTCGATCAACACTAATAAGGATATATTGGCTAGAATCTCATTTTAACATCAGTGTGAGGGTTCAGTCAGATTTTGTTGATTGCATCCACCACATTAGTGCACCTATTTGTGTAAAAGTTTCTGATAAGAGGAAGGGCAAAATAATCAGTGACATCAACACAAACTTACTGCTGACAACCTCTCTACTTGGTCGGGGGCTCTACTTGTATAAGCGTTTAATAGAACAAGTTCTGTAGACGTCTATGTGGAATCAGCTGACAACGCTGTAAAAAGAGTGTGCTTCTTCTTGGCGCTAACCGAGTAATTTTAGTTAGTTTTGGCTCCGTGACTACCCAAATAAGTGAAGTGTGCAGTGATTCTAAAACGACGCCTGTCATCTTTATGTCATACTAAATCACAGTATTATTTCGCTACGACAGCAGACTCCCTATGCGTGTTACTGCAAGGCAAAGTGTTCTACACCACTATAAAGGCTCTCTGCAACCAGGAAATAGCCGTTATTTAACGCTATTCACCGCAAATAATTTCGCATCAAACCGAATCTTTTCAAAAAATTCAGTGAACTGGCTAAATCAAATTTTGGAGAAACTCGCTCATCTCTAATATATATATATATATATATATATATATATATACAGTAAAGACCAAAAGTTTGGACACACCTTCTCATTCAAAGAGTTTTCTTTATTTTCATGACTATGAAAATTGTAGATTCACACTGAAGGCATCAAAACTATGAATTAACACATATGGAATTATATACATATCAAAAAAGTGTGAAACAACTGAAAATATGTCATATTCTAGGTTCTTCAAAGTAGCCACCTTTTGCTTTGATTACTGCTTTGCACACTGCATTCTCTTGATGAGATTCAAGAGGTAGTCACCTGAAATGGTCTTCCAACAGTCTTGAAGGAGTTCCCAGAGATGCTTAGCACTTGTCGGCCCTTTTGCCTTCACTCTGCGGTCCAGCTCACCCCAAACCATCTCGATTAGGTTCAGGTCCGGTGACTGTGGAGGCCAGGTCATCTGGCGCAGCACCCGATCACTCTCCTTCATGGTCAAATAGCCCTTACACAGCCTGAAGGTGTGTTTGGGGTCATTGTCCTGTTGAAAAATAAATGATGGTCCAACTAAACGCAAACCGGATGGAATAGCATGCCGCCGCAATATGCTGTGGTAGCCATGCTGGTTCAGTATGCCTTCAATTTTGAATAAATACCCAACAGTGTCACCGGCAAAGCACCCCCACACCATCACACCTCCTCCTCCATGCTTTACGGTGTGAACCAGGCATGTAGAGTCCATCCGTTCACCTTTTCTGCGTCGCACCAAGACACGGTGGTTGGAACCAAAGATCTCAAATTTGGACTCATCAGACCAAAGCACAGATTTCCACTGGTCTAATGTCCATTCCTTTTGTTCTTTATCCCAAACAAGTCTCTTCTGCTTGTTGCCTGTCCTTAGCAGTGGTTTCCTAGCAGATATTCTACCATAAAAGGTCTGATTCACACAGTCTCCTCTTAACAGTTGTTCTAGAGATGTGTCTGCTGCTAGAACTCTGTGTGGCATTGATCTGGTCTCGAATCTGAGCTGCTGCTAACCTGAGATTTCTGAGGCTGGTGACTCGGATGAACTTATCCTCCGCAGCAGAGGTTGCTCTTGGTCTTCCTTTCCTGGGGCGGTCTGCATGTGAGCCAGTTTCTTTGTAGCGCTTGATGGTTTCTGTGACTGCACTTGGGGACAATTTCAAAGTTTTCCCAATTTTTCAGATTGACTGACCTTCATTTCTTAAAGTAATGATGGCCACTCGTTTTTCTTTACTTAGCTGCTTTTTTCTTGCCATAATACAAATTCTAACAGTCTATTCAGTAGGACTATCAGCTGTGTATCCACCTGACTTCTCCACAATGCAACTGATGGTCCCAACCCCATTTATAAGTCAAGAAATCCCTTATTAAACCTGACAGGGCACACCTGTGAAGTGAAAACCATTTAAGGTGACCACCTCTTGAAGCTCATCAAGAGAATGCCAAGAGTGTGCAAAGCAGTAATCAAAGCAAAAGGTGGCTACTTTGAATAACCTAGAATATTACATATTTTCAGTTGTTTCACACTTTTTTCTTATGCATATAATTCCACACGTGTTGGTAGTTTTGATGCCTTCAGTGTGAATCTACAATTTTCATAGTCATGAAAATAAAGAAAACTCTTTGAATGAGAAGTTGTGTCCAAACTTTTGGTCTGTACTGTATATATATATATATTGGAGATGGGCGAATATATATATATATATATATATATATATATATATATATATATTGTATATACATATATGTATATTAGAGATGAGCAAATTATGTATTTTGAAATTTATATATTTTAAGCTGTGAAACACATTGGTGCCCCAGTACCATGTAAAAATTTTCCACTTAAGCATAAAGGCATTAGTTGTGACAGGGGACATTACACACAGTAAAGCAATGAGATACACGCTGGTGAAGCTAGATTATACCACAATTGCACACCTAACCTTTGCACGACCTCTGTCAGAAACTGTTTTTAAGACCCAGTATTGTAGCTATTGAACTATAGCATATTGCAAGATCAGTCATTGCCCCACATAGTAGACGTGTAGCTTTGACTTGAGCTGAATTTATTTCTAAATTTTTTATTTCTATTTCCATGGCAAACAGGTGTGAGAACAGGTAATAGTAACTAGTACGATAAATGGCTTTACTGTAAAACAGAGAGAGCAAGAAATCATCAAATATATTATTAAAAAATAAAGAAAAAAGGCCTAGGAAAACTCAGACAGTAATATGTAAATTTTCAGGTCAATTAGAACATTTTAAATCTATAGTAAGTTTAAAGAAGAAAACTGGAAATGTTGACAGGACAGGTTGCTTTCTTTTTTAGTCAGAAGACCGGTGATTAGTCTCTGCCCAGTCATCTGCTTCTGGTGTTGTAAATTTCCCATTATATTGCAATCCTGCAGTGGTTAAAATAAATGTTGGATTGCACATCTTTCTAGTCAGATGCCAAATTAAAGGGAGTTTATGGGAGTTCATTGTTTCAATATACCACAGTCTGAAATGTGTAAGCTACAATTAAGTAAAAGCTACTCCTAAGGCTACTTTCATACTAGCACTTTGACCTCTCTGCATTCCAGCATTGGGGAAGTTACTGCATCGCTGTCTGGCCCCATTGACTATAATGGGGACTGGCAGAGATCCGACCACAACCCGCAAACATGCCAATTCTTGGCTGGAAGAAAACTGCTGCGCAGCATGTTTGCCGGGTTGCAGCTAGATCTCCGCCAGTCCCCATCATAGTCAATGGGCTGGAGCTTGTCAGGTAAAGTCCAGCAGTGCTAGATCCAGACATCTCTGGCAGGCTGCTCTTTGCCGAAACAGCCTGCTGTAAATGTCTAACGCTAGTGTGAAACTAACCTAGGGCACAATTTGTACCTGATTAGTTTAGAAGCATTATCTTGCATTGGGTATGGCTAACCAGAAATAATCTTATGTGTAAGGCTAATTTCACACTAGTGGCAGCCTTCTCCAGCAGACTGTTCCGGCGGGGGAACAGCCTGCTGGATCCGTGCTGCCGCTAGTGCACGCGTGCCGCCGGAGTTCCGCCTCGGCCCCTTTGACTATAATGGGGGCAGGCCGAAGTTCCGGTGACAGCACGGAAAAACATGCCAAGAGGCGGACGGAATAAAACTACGACAGGGACTACTACTTTGCACTACTCTCTGGGAAGTCCCTTCACTTGAAAGATCTTACTAGGTAAGAGCATAACTTTGCTCCCTGGACCCCGACTCTAAAAGGTACATCAAACTCTATAATGGGTCTTTGACGACATCAGGCTCACTGATGATAACACCTTGTAGGGTAGATTGTTCTTAATCTAGGTGTACTGTTTCTTTGTCTATCCTTTTGGGGAGACAGTCAGGGACATGAGCTATTGTTTAATGTGTCTTTCCTGTAGCTGTTTGACTTCCACAGCAACTTAAATCAACTATTCGGTCCCTTTTGGTCTGACTAAGAAGCCAGCAAATGTATGGGAATGGAATTGCTAATTATATCACCTGTGGATTGCATTAGCCTCCTTGCTGTGTATTGGGAGCCATTCAGCCTTGTTGGCTGAAGTGGAAAAACTGTGTCATCAGAATGACATTGTGCAGTCAGATTGAACTGACAACCAATGATCGAACAGCCATGATTATCTCCCACCAATCCTATGGGGGCCAATGCACTGAAATGGTGCCTGAAGGATGGCTGCCCTATTCTACAGGACGCCAGCCTAGGGACTGTGGATTCACTTCAGAACTACCTCCTCTATGTGGGTGCCCACTCAAAGCGGGGTGCTACTAGCTGGGGTAGTTGGTCCTGGGTTCCACACTGGCCCAGTGCGGTCATTATAAAGATAGCCAGGCCGGCGGACAAGAGCACCCACTGACCCTCGTGTCTCCACAGAGTCTTCTAACAAAAAGTGCAATTAATGTGTGGCATAAATTAAATCTCAAGCACAATCTGATACCGTATCCATCATTTGTTATGCCGGCATCGTTTATCCCACATATTGTGTTGGGGCAGGAGAACCAGCAAAAAATTGATCAGAGCACTGAATCAATTCAGGCTATGCAGACACTCCAAAGTGACAAGCAAACAATGGGCCCCTATAGCAGGAGGGGGGAGTATACTTATTTAAAATATAACTTTCAATGAGATCTCAAGATATCAGAATAAAAAAACTCACTACACATAGTAGACATACATACACATAAACGACCAATTAATGGTGCCTTGCTGGTGTAGACAAAAAATCTGTTCCGTCCGGGAAGACGCAAACAGTCTTACCAGACCCTTTGTAGGTAGTGGGAGAGGTCCTAGGATGCAGGAGACAGGAGACACTTGGATCATGCCGTGCGGGAATGGGTGCATTCAATGTGGGACCGAGTAGACGGAGCAATGGAGTTAATCCTGTGTAACCCTACCAAGGTGAAGGGGGCTATTATGCTACTACCTATCTACTCAGAGCACTCGCCTTGGAAAAGGCGACCCCTTCCGGTATCCTGTCCCTATATTGGACCTAACCCTAAAACTACAGAAGTTATGCCAGTGAGATGAAGGTAGAGTTGCTTCCAATGGTCTCCCGACGTGGCACGTTTCTGTCCGTGACTCTTCAGGGGAAAGACTGCAGGAAGATGAGATGTAGAAAGTCGCAGGTCTCTAACCTGAGGCTGAATACACACTGGAAAAGGGAACAAGCTAAGGAGCTTGTAATCTGCTATCCCAGGGTGGGATGCAGTATTGCACAGGAGTGGTAGTCCTGTGCTGGACGGTCCGGGGGACACAATAGTCCCTGGCAAGTGAAACCCTTCTGGTTGGGGGTAACAGTGCAATAAACCAGCCGCAGTGATGTACCTGAGTAATGGGTTTAAATAATCCCGCTCCGTCGCCCCTCCTCCCCATTGGCGTCATCAGCATGCGACGCCGGCCATCTACAAAGCAACGGGCGGGCGCAATCAGTGACATCACACGCCAGCGGCACCACGTGGGGTGGGCGGGATCGCGGCAAGAGATGGGCGGGGTTGAGGATCGCTCAGCCAATGGTTTAGTGGTCTGATGATCACATGGGACGCACAGTGTACGCGTCTCCAATGTAACATAAAAGATAATAAAGCCTTAAATCGGCTGGTAACATTTAGTGCAGAAAACAGGGGTAGACAGGATCGATGATGCAGATACTGTCAGAGAGGTCCCTGACAGGGCGGCATGAAGTCAGAAGTTCGCAACTGTGCCCCGATTACACGGTTGCCGTGCAACCGGGGCCCAGCTATGGTCATATAAGGCGCACTGAGGATGAAGTGGATGCCCGTAATTGCGCATTAACAGTGCCAGCGCACTTATGGTCATATAAGGCGCACTTAGGATGAAGTTGATGCCCGTCATTGCGCATTAACAGCGCCAGCGCACTTAGGATGTAGTGGATGTCTGCCATTGCGCATAAACAGCGCAATCTCAGCAGGATACGCAGTCACTATATTCATAATGCATACAAGCTAGCCCCAGGGGGCAGTGCGCCTCAGGGAACGCATGCACCTTTATGCTAGTCGGGGTATACACAAGCAGGTACGCCTGCGCAGATATGTGGAGAAAGGTGTATACATGAAGGTTAGCAGGCGCAAATTTGGAAAGTAGAGCCATATGCGCATGTACATGCATACAGTGCCCCAAATCATCAAGAAACCAGTAGCATGGCAAATGAGGCATGACAGCATGCATGTGATTTTTTTCAAAGAAAACAAGTATAGTTCAGTCTCTCGTTCAAGCCACATGGTACTGCTGTTTTCAGATTAAAGATCCAACGCGCTTCGCATTGGAGGAGGCTCCTGTCCCAGTCCCCCCCTCTTGGAGGGGGTTTCACAAGATCAATGCCCATGAATTTCAACCGGGCTTTGCCATTGTGATCGGTGTGCACAGTTATGACACCGGGGTGTCCCTCTTGTGTGTGACATCCCCCATGTGCTCACCGATCCTCCTCCGTATGGTCTTACCGACGTATTCCAGACCACATTCACAGAGGATACAATATATCACACCTCTGGATTTACAGTTGATGAAATGTGGAATGGAATACGTCTTGCCTGTAACCGAGCTGGTGAAGGATTTAGTGGTCATAATGTATTTGCAGGCGACACATCTGCCACATTTATGACTACCTACCAGGCTGGACCGCAGCCATGTTGAGTGTGTGCTGATGGACGAGAAGTGACTGCGGACAAGTTTATCACGCAAGTTGGTACCGCGTCTGTACGTTATCTGTGGACTGTCTCCTAGTATATCATGTCGGGGTCCATTTTAAGGATCACCCAGTGGCGTTGTAAGATCTCCCTGACCTGAGTTGACCCTCTGTCAAATGTGGTGATGATACGGGACAGTTTGGTTGCAGAGGTGTTCGGCTGTTTCTTGATTAGTAGGGTGGGTCTCTGTCGTGCAAGGGCCACCTTGTAGGCAGCTCTCAAGATGTAATCCGGGTAACCCCTTTGTAGGATCCTAGCCCTTAGGTCAGGTGCCTGCGCCACAAAGTCCTTTTTATCTGAGCAATTTCTGCGCAGGCGAAGGTACTGCCCTCTTGGTATCCCTCTCCTGAGCAGGAGAACCGCATCAGAGACCTGGAAATCTCTAGATAAGATTTTTTGGGTGATCTATTGAGAAGTGGTAAAGTACTGTCATCTGCCTTGCTGATGGAGCTTACTAAATGAACGGGGCTTGGCGGCCTGCATCTGCATCAAATTACATCTATGTGTGTAAAGGGGTTCTCCAGGAATTAAGAAAATGGAAATACTTAAAAATTACTTTATTGTAAATATATTCCCAAATACCTTCCATTAGTTATAATAGCTTTTTTTTTGTCTAGGGAGCAATCATTAGGAGAAATAAAATGGCCGCCGTCCTATTAGTACACACAAATCCTGTCCTAATCACACAGCAGGACAAGTTACTTCAGAACACTGAGCTAAAGAGCTGCCTCATCCTCCTCTCTGCTCTGCTTGTCAGGGATTAAGATCCTGAATACAGATGATAAAATCTTCAGCTGAATCTCTGTAGGAATGTAGTTCATGAGGAGACAAAGTACAGAAAGGACAGACTGTAGTAATGTGGGGCTGTGGTAATGGAGACTAGTAATGGACAAACATCGGCTGGGACGATTCGCGATTCACTTTAATGGCAGGCAAAGCTGAAAAACCTTCAGGTCATATTTGCAGCCAGCATACACCTACTAGAAGTACCCAAAATATATGTATTTTAATCAGGGGCCATTTTTATGTCCGGGTTCAGCTCTGATCCCGGACATACCTCTATTTTCACCCCGGCAGCCCCCCTGACTTGAGCATAGGAGCAGTTAATGCTCTTATGTAGAGTTGAGCGAACACCTGGATGTTCGGGTTCGAGAAGTTCGGCCGAACATCCCGGAAATGTTCGGGTTCGGGATCCGAACCCGATCCGAACTTCGTCCCGAACCCGAACCCCATTGAAGTCAATGGGGACCCGAACTTTTCGGCACTAAAACGGCTGTAAAACAGCCCAGGAAAGGGCTAGAGGGCTGCAAAAGGCAGCAACATGTAGGTAAATCCCCTGCAAACAAATGTGGATAGGGAAATTAATTAAAATAAAAATTAAATAAATAAAAATTAACCAAAATCAATTGGAGAGAGGTTCCATAGCAGAGAATCTGGCTTCCCGTCACCCACCACTGGAACAGTCCATTCTCAGATATTTAGGCCCCGGCACCCAGGCAGAGGAGAGAGGTCCCGTAACAGACAATCTGGCTTCATGTCAGCAGAGAATCAGTCTTCATGTCATAGCAGAGAATCAGGCTTCACGTCACCCACCACTGTAAGAGTCCATTTTCATAAATTTAGGCCCAGCACCCAGGCAGAGGAGAGAGGTCCCGTAACAGACAATCTGGCTTCATGTCAGCAGAGAATCAGTCTTCA